>NW_017310759.1:661-5065 GCF_000935625.1 Nanorana parkeri | reverse complement strand
CTTGTGCCCGAGGACGGGGGGGGGCGGCCGCGTCTCTTGTGACGCGGAGGTGCGACCGCGTCTCTTGTGACGGGGAGGTGCGACCGCGTCTCTTGTGACGGGGAGGTGCGACCGCGTCTCTTGTGACGGGGAGGTGCGACCGCGTCTCTTGTGACGGGGAGGTGGGACCGATGTTCAGGGCTGAGGAACTACCAGTCCCAGTGTAACCGGCCTCTGTGGATGTGAGGAGGAAGAGGTCGGCTCTATGACAGGAAGTGGCCACCATGTATTGCCTGTGTCATGGACCCGCCCCCTTCTCCAGGATTCATCATTGTCTTTGTTTCCTCCGCAGACTTGTGGCTTTCTTATATTAAAGAAGAATTGAGCCATTCAGAAGGGAGACCCGAGGCCTGCGGCGCCCTCCACTGGAGAGCCATGAAAATGCTGCAGGGGGACGACGTGGAGACTTTTGTCAATAAATTCTCCCTGATGCAGAGCGGACATTTATAACACCGACCCCTCCATGCTTCCAATAAATTGTTTCTTCTCCGAGCAGTCCTGAGTCTCGTTAGGTCGCAGTTCTCGGGGTAGTTCTGAGTCTCGTTAGGTGGTGGGTCAGGTCTCGGGGTAGTTCTGAGTCTCGTTAGGTGGTGGGTCAGGTCTCGGGGTAGTTCCGAGTCTCGTTAGGGGCAGGTCAGGTCTCGGGGTAGTTCCGAGTCTCGTTAGGGGCAGGTCAGGTCTCGGGGTAGTTCCGAGTCTCGTTAGGGGCAGGTCAGGTCTCGGGGTAGTTCCGAGTCTCGTTAGGGGCAGGTCAGGTCTCGGGGTAGTTCCGAGTCTCGTTAGGGGCAGGTCAGGTCTCGGGGTAGTTCCGAGTCTCGTTAGGGGCAGGTCAGGTCTCGGGGTAGTTCCGAGTCTCGTTAGGGGCAGGTCAGGTCTCGGGGTAGTTCCGAGTCTCGTTAGGGGCAGGTCAGGTCTCGGGGTAGTTCCGAGTCTCGTTAGGGGCAGGTCAGGTCTCGGGGTAGTTCCGAGTCTCGTTAGGGGCAGGTCAGGTCTCGGGGTAGTTCCGAGTCTCGTTAGGGGCAGGTCAGGTCTCGGGGTAGTTCCGAGTCTCGTTAGGGGCAGGTCAGGTCTCGGGGTAGTTCCGAGTCTCGTTAGGGGCAGGTCAGGTCTCGGGGTAGTTCCGAGTCTCGTTAGGGGCAGGTCAGGTCTCGGGGTAGTTCCGAGTCTCGTTAGGGGCAGGTCAGGTCTCGGGGTAGTTCCGAGTCTCGTTAGGGGCAGGTCAGGTCTCGGGGTAGTTCCGAGTCTCGTTAGGGGCAGGTCAGGTCTCGGGGTAGTTCCGAGTCTCGTTAGGGGCAGGTCAGGTCTCGGGGTAGTTCCGAGTCTCGTTAGGGGCAGGTCAGGTCTCGGGGTAGTTCCGAGTCTCGTTAGGGGCAGGTCAGGTCTCGGGGTAGTTCCGAGTCTCGTTAGGGGCAGGTCAGGTCTCGGGGTAGTTCCGAGTCTCGTTAGGGGCAGGTCAGGTCTCGGGGTAGTTCCGAGTCTCGTTAGGGGCAGGTCAGGTCTCGGGGTAGTTCCGAGTCTCGTTAGGGGCAGGTCAGGTCTCGGGGTAGTTCCGAGTCTCGTTAGGGGCAGGTCAGGTCTCGGGGTAGTTCCGAGTCTCGTTAGGGGCAGGTCAGGTCTCGGGGTAGTTCCGAGTCTCGTTAGGGGCAGGTCAGGTCTCGGGGTAGTTCCGAGTCTCGTTAGGGGCAGGTCAGGTCTCGGGGTAGTTCCGAGTCTCGTTAGGGGCAGGTCAGGTCTCGGGGTAGTTCCGAGTCTCGTTAGGGGCAGGTCAGGTCTCGGGGTAGTTCCGAGTCTCGTTAGGGGCAGGTCAGGTCTCGGGGTAGTTCCGAGTCTCGTTAGGGGCAGGTCAGGTCTCGGGGTAGTTCCGAGTCTCGTTAGGGGCAGGTCAGGTCTCGGGGTAGTTCCGAGTCTCGTTAGGGGCAGGTCAGGTCTCGGGGTAGTTCCGAGTCTCGTTAGGGGCAGGTCAGGTCTCGGGGTAGTTCCGAGTCTCGTTAGGGGCAGGTCAGGTCTCGGGGTAGTTCCGAGTCTCGTTAGGGGCAGGTCAGGTCTCGGGGTAGTTCCGAGTCTCGTTAGGGGCAGGTCAGGTCTCGGGGTAGTTCCGAGTCTCGTTAGGGGCAGGTCAGGTCTCGGGGTAGTTCCGAGTCTCGTTAGGGGCAGGTCAGTCCGAGTCCAACCGAGAAAGTCCACCTACCGATTATTCACTTCTAGAATGAGGACAATGCTGGAGCGTAAGGTTGGTCCACTCCCGGTTCCTCCAGTATGGCTGTGGGTTTGTTGGACCGGCACCAGCACTGGTTACACATGTATGGAGCACACTGATGGGCAGCCGAGACTCCCTCGTTGACCACGTCCCGTGTACAGTGGAGGTCCCAACACACGAGGTGTCAGTGGAAGGCCGGACTTCCCGGTTTCCAGGGCCAGGCCGGATACTCGGCACACCGGTGATAGCCGGGCACGGGATGATCCGGAGAGCGAGTATATTGGACCCATGGAACCAGGAGTAGAGCTAAGGGTAAGGCACCACTGGGCGATATCACCATCAGTCCCAGAACCTTACCGAGGGTTTATCCCGGGCTCGGGGGGCCACACCCCAGAATGAAGGAACACAACTATTGCCATGGGCCGGGCCTGTGTCCAGGAGAAGACCCGGTACTCCAGAACCAGCACGGACCTCTGAAGGTTGGGGATCCAATCACAGCTTGTAGCTTCCACACGGACCAGTCCTCACCCAAGTACCCCACCACCCGGGCACATGACCCACCCAGGCCGGGAAATACCCCATGTGAGGGCAGACAATGATCAACCACGCACATTCCATGTGCAACTAAAGGGGCTTCAGGTCCAGGATGGGGCAACTTCAGGTCCAGGATGGGGCAACCCCCCCCCCCATTGGTTGGAGTAAATGCCCCGAAACCACCTGGAGGGCCACTTACCATGCGGGGAGGAGGACAGATTGGAAGACCACCAGACATCTCCCCACTTGCTGTATTGGGGTGCCCCATCATTGGGGGGAGGGGCTTCAGTGTCCGTGTCTTACACCAGAACAGGATCCTAGACTTTGCAGCAGCAGCCGGATGGGGGAGACCCAATGAACTCTCCCTAGAGGTCGCCGGGGCCCAACTCCCCCAAGGGGCCCCAGGTGTCCTCTTGCTATGCAAATGCTCTTACTCGGGCTGCAACTAACTAATCGATAATAATAGTTGTCAGTTGGGTCCCCGAGCTCTCTCTCCTCCATGCTGGGAGGCGGGCACAGCAAGCAGTGGGCGGGGCAAAGACCCCACCCGCTGCCATCTATTCCAGCGCCATGGGGGAAAGTCATTATCAGAGTGGGCGTGACCAATCCTGCTGCGGGAGGGAGGGAGGTGCATTGCGGTTTCCTTAATTTCAATGGACCCCAAGCACCCCTCCCCCATCCGCGGTGTGATCGCCGGCACTGGACGTGCGGTGCCGCTGAGCCTTCCAGTGCGATGGCAGAACATTGCGCATGCCGTTCTACGTTGGTGACGCCACATGCGTGTCATTTACATGAACGAGGAGATGAAACAAACCCCAAGTTGCCGCTCTTCCTGCCAGAGACGTTCCCCATGGAAAGCATTCCTCCCAAGCTGGGGGTCTAACACAGGATCCAGTGCCGGGGTCCTCACAGCTCCGCCCCTTGTCCAATCACCTGATACCGGCATATGACCCAGATGTCTCTGACCGGCCTGTGTCCTGTAAGAAACGCTAACCCCGAAATAATGGTGACACGTCCATCCCCGGTGACAACCCCGGACACAGTACGAGTATCAGTAGCCACCCAGAGACAGGAGTGTGTTACCAGCGTTCCCTACCTGACTTCTAAAACCAGGGAGCGCCATCGCAGCACTCTGCGCGGCATGTACTCAGAGGATCAGCATGACAGACAGCCAATGGCCAGAGAGCAGCAAACAAACATTTAATACCCTCAGCGAGGTGCAAACACTTCTAAGGTGAGCGGAGCGGTTCCGACCCGTCAGAGTCTAAGGTGAGCGGAGCGGTTCCGACCCGTCAGAATCTAAGGTGAGCGGAGCGGTTCCGACCCGTCAGAGTCTAAGGTGAGCGCAGCATTCACCGCCGCTGGTTCAGACCCGTCAGATTCTTCAACTGAAAAAGAAGAAGTGAGAGGCGACAAGCCATTTAAAGGGGCAGCCCATAAACCCCTCCCACCTCTAAGGACAGCCCATAAACCCCTCCCACCTCTAAGGACAGCCCATAAACCCCTCCCACCTCTAAGGACAGCCCATATAACCCCTCCCACCTCTAAGGACAGCCCATATAAACCCCCCCACCTCTAAGGACAGCCCATATAACCCCTCCCACCTCTAAGGACAGCCCATATAACCCCTCCCA
>NW_017310759.1:0-260 GCF_000935625.1 Nanorana parkeri | reverse complement strand
AAGGACAGCCCATATAACCCCCCCCCCCGCTAAGGACAGCCCATATAACCCCTCCCACCTCTAAGGACAGCCCATATAACCCCTCCCACCTCTAAGGACAGCCCATATGTACACACAAATGTCAGGTTGTCACTTCAATGGGCAGAGGACACTCACCGTGACGGCCGCTCCCATCAGCCCCTGAATGACGGCTTCCCCGGCGGAGGAGACCTGCAAGCAGAGCACACGGACCACTCAGCGGTATATATACTGTATACGGC
>NW_017310758.1:12877-14159 GCF_000935625.1 Nanorana parkeri | reverse complement strand
CATTGTTACCCGGGGACACCGGGGAGAACCTGCACACGGGATATGACATGGTGGAGGGAGGGATGGATGGGTCAGAGGGTTCTCATCTTACAGGGAAATGATATTTCGAGTTGTTCATCGTGAAGTTATTTATTTTCTTTCATATTCTTGGCACTGGGACAGGAAATGAGGTGAAATCCCAGAACAGGAACAACACACTTCCTGTCCCCGTATATACATAGAAGGAAGACACACACACTGATTGGACAATCCGCCTCATGGGGACACGATACATTCGCTTCATCCTCAGCCACCATCTGTGTGATCAGACCTCCGGCTATAGCCGGCTCCACACTGTACAATCTGCTCGCAATGTTGCCGATTGTAGAGCCGGACACACAATTTACATTTCCAAACAATATTTCTGACATTTCATTGAAAGATATTTCCATATCACCGGAAATGTCCGCCATTGGCTCAGGATGACCTGCGTGTGGGCAAATCTGCGTGGCACCTGGATATACTTCCAGAATGAATGTGGGGGAAGGGGGAACGTCTTGTCTGGCGGTGATATACAGGACATAAATAATCCCGGAGAGTGTCACTGGAATGGTGCAGCCTGTCATGTCCTAGTCTTCCCACCCCCGGTGGTATACAGCAATGCTCACCATGTATGGGGGGGACGTGGCAGCAGAGCCGTAGGTTGTAGAAGAGGCTTGCCGTGTCCCGGTGTTGTGGTTCTCAGTCCCGGTGGTATACAGCAATGCTCACCACGTATGGGGGGGGGGTGACGTGGCAGCAGAGCCGTAGGTTGTAGAAGAGGCTTGCCGTGTCCCGGTGTTGTGGTTCTCAGTCCCGGTGGTATACAGCAATGCTCACCACGTATGGGGGGGGGGTGACGTGGCAGCAGAGCCGTAGGTTGTAGAAGAGGCTTGCCGTGTCCCGGTGTTGTGGTTCTCAGTCCCGGTGGTATACAGCAATGCTCACCATGTATGGGGGGGACGTGGCAGCAGAGCCGTAGGTTGTAGAAGAGGCTTGCCGTGTCCCGGTGTTGTGCTTCTCACCCCCGGTGGTATACAGCAATGCTCGCCATGTATGGGGGGGACGTGGCAGCAGAGCCGTAGGTTGTAGAAGAGGCTTGCCGTGTCCCGGTGTTGTGGTTCTCAGTCCCGGTGGTATACAGCAATGCTCACCACGTATGGGGGGGGGGTGACGTGGCAGCAGAGCCGTAGGTTGTAGAAGAGGCTTGCCGTGTCCCGGTGTTGTGGTTCTCAGTCCCGGTGGTATACAGCAATGCTCACCA
>NW_017310758.1:10799-12566 GCF_000935625.1 Nanorana parkeri | reverse complement strand
CAGAGCCGTAGAAGGCTCGGACACAGCTCGGTGACGGTGATGCTACACAGAGGGAATGTCCCATACGACTTCCTCACACATGTCCTCCTGTTCTTTGTTAGTTTCCCGGTTTAGCATTTGGATATCAGACGTGGTGCGTCGGCGGCCCAGATACACCAATGTGCGCCACGCTTGTTTCTGCATCTGGCGGAACTTGGATACAAAGTTTTCATTGGTCACCAGATACAGCAAGGGGTTAATGGCGCTATTCATGCTGGCCAGGCCCCTGGTGACCTGGTAGGAGATGTAGAGGTTCCTCAAGGTCTGGGTGCAGCGTCCCCTCAGCTGCCACAACCGGGAGAGCAGATTGATGTTCCGGAAGATGTAATACGGGAAGAAGCAGACGGCAAACAAGACCAGGATGATGAGGACCAGCTTCACGCTCCGGCTCTTCAGGTCTGTATCCACGTTGGTGTTCTTGGCGAGGACGGCGAGCACACGCGAGTAACATGCTACAATGAGAATGAACGGGATTAGGAATCCGGTGGCGGTGATGGTCATGGTGTACGGGGCGTACAATTCCACGTCGTCATTAATGGCGGAGTCGTAGCAATAGGTGGAATTGTGGGCGGAGTTTGTAAAGTAAAGATTGGGCGAGATCTGAACGATGACCAGAACCCAGACCAGGACGCTGACATAGAAGGAAAGACGCAACTTGCGGAGGCGCCCCATCATCTGCATGGGATGGACGATTCCCAGGTAGCGCTGGATGCTGACGCAGGTGAGGAAGCTGATGCTGGCGGACATGTTGATGTGAAAAGAGAGGCGGGCCAGCCGGCAGAAACCGTAACCGAACCTCCAGACGCCTCCGTTCAGGTAATAGGACACAAAGAAAGGCAACGTCACCACATACAGGAGGTCGGCAATCCCCAAATTCAACACAAAGACATTGAGGGACGTCCACTTCTTCCGGTTCACACACAGATTCCACAGGCCACACGCATTCCCCAGCAAGCCGACAACGAACACTACCATGTAGACCGACGACAGGTACAGAAAGGTAAAGTTCTTGTTTACGTCACACTGCCAGCTGACGTTCAGCGTAGAGGCCATTGCGGTTGTTTCAAAGAAATCTTCTTCCATTGTTTGTGCACCGGGACGCGGTGATCAGTCCCCCTCAGACAGTCCCTGCACAACCTCTGAGACTCGGCTCACAGTCCCCCTGGGACACAACCGCTGGCAATGGTCCTCGGCTTAAATCCCCCGGTACTATCCGCAGTCTCCTTTGTAGGTCCTGAGAACACATCGCCGGGACCATACACAGTCTCTGATGCAGGTCCCTGTACTCCGGCGTGGCCCTCTCCGGCTCTGGTGCAGGTCCCTGTACTCCGGCGTGGCCCTCTCCGGCTCTGGTGCAGGTCCCTGTACTCCGGCGTGGCCCTCTCCGGCTCTGGTGTCTGCAGTAACTGAGGTTTCTTCCCTTTGTGGCTCCTCCCATTCTCAGCTCTGTGATAAACTTTTATGTCTCTCTGGCAGGTTGTGCTCTGCGACGGGAAGTGATCGGCATTTATAGAGGAGATAAGAAGCCGGATCGGCCCCGGCGTCCTCGGGTCACATGGGAGGGTGAAGGGCAGTGTGCGTGCTGTTAGTGCGATTCCAGGTCCCTGGACTCCGGTCCCATTCTGCAGCACGATAGGGCGGTCCGGCTGTCTGAAGAGACTGATGTGACTGTGGGGGGGGAGGGGACATTAGAGTGTAAGCTCCTCTGTACAGAGACTGATGTGACTG
>NW_017310758.1:3725-5352 GCF_000935625.1 Nanorana parkeri | reverse complement strand
GGGGGGAGGGGACATTAGAGTGTAAGCTCCTCTGTACAGAGACTGATGTGACTGGCTCAGTGTACAGCACTGCGGTATATGTCGGCGTCATGTGATGAATAACGAGGGAACATACGTGAGATATATGAGGAATCTTTATTGATCGGTTGGAGGCTTTTCTGGGTACATTAAAGAGAACCTGTCACCTCAGAGGAAGTCCGGCCTGAGCCCCGGGAGGATTATATCTTCTGCATATCGGACACTCGTCTGCTGTGGGGGGGATAGGGGGGGAGGGGCTTTGACCGCTCTGATTGTCTGATATGATTCTTGATCTTCAGTACACGGATGATCCGATATCACACGTGTGTGCTCGGCGGGTTATCTGTCGGGGAATATTTAGAGTTCATCTTCTCCTCTGGCGGCCCCGGGACTGTGTCGGGTATCGGCTCTGAGCTCAGGCCGCCTCCAGGGGGGTCTGACAAGGAGTGAACGCGGAGAGAATATTAGAACAAACAGCAATCCCAGAGAGAAGAACAGAAAGGAATCCCGTGCTCGGAGATTTCCTGCTCGTTGTCATGTTCATCCGCCAGCTTTAGCATGTTGTCAGATCGGGAGCCTCCTCGTTCCTCCATGTCCGGTGCTGGAGGAGGCCAGGCGGGCTGGTGCTTCTCTCTGATCATTCTACTGAAGGAGGGACGAGGGGGCGCTGCGCCAATGTTCCCGGTGACATCAGACCTCCTCTTCCCGCCATTGATGGGCGTGTATATGGCACAGAGAGCCTCCATGGAGGCCAATCACATGGCTGGAAGGAGGCTGTGACCAATCTGTTCTCTGTGACCCCCAAATACGGACAATTCTAGAACATTCTGTACATATATATATACATTAAATAGAAGACGTCGTCCGGCGGTCCTGCGCCTTCATCTCGCGGTCTCTGCGCGCCTCCCTCTGGCGGCCTCCATCAGCTGAAGATATATTTGTATTGGTTGAGGATCTGCTCTACAATCTTGTTCTGGAAGACCATGTACATGGCGATATTGCCGCCCTCCTCCGCCGGTCTCAGCAGCGTCGGCCCAAACACGATGGCGACGCTCTGCACAGACATTCGATTCGACTCGCGCCGGTCAATAACGCTGAAACAAAGAGATGCAAATTAGACGCCATTCATGAAGGAACGCTCCAATCCCATGGCAGCATCACTGAACGATGGCTTGTGATTGGTCACTGTACACGGAGGGGGAGATGTATTCATTCTATACTGGCTGCCAGGCTCAGCGACCAATCAGAATCCATCTTACTAGTGTGACCTCCCCTCATTTGCTGAGCACTGTCACATGACCAGGGAGTGATGTCAGGGGGAGCACAGGCATATTGGGGTCTGGGGGCTTTGCCCTGCATGGTGACAGGGCCTCTTTAAGCAGAATATATGAGTTTTGGATAGAGTGTGGAGGGGTCAGGACCCCTGTCAAGTCTTTATCTAGGTGACCATTGTCTCTGGGCACACACATTGCAGCAAATCTCCCCAAAAGGACCTCTAGAGCCTGCAGTGGCGCCCACTATTTTTCGTCTGGAGATCTACTTTTCAAATGACGAGCTCATTGAGATCTACCAACGAAAACACACCTGCGTTCAGGGGCGGGAGGGGGCG
>NW_017310758.1:1761-2517 GCF_000935625.1 Nanorana parkeri | reverse complement strand
GGGAGCTGCCTCTCCGCTCTGATCATTACAAGGAGAAACACAGGTGGGCGGGCGAGGGGGCGTGTCTGGTACGGGGGCGGGAGGGAGCTGCGGCCGGTCTTCACATGTGAAATCTAGTTACATGTGCAGCTACCCCGGAGGTAAGACCTGGCGCTATCTTCAGGCATGTCTGTAATATGACACCTCCCCCGAACTAGGTCTTACTTTCGGGGAAACACGGTAGGTGTCCCCGGTTATTTACAAACACCGGAGGGATCAGCCGATGGCTCCAGTGTCTGTCCTGCACAGAGGATTGGCACATACTACTGACATGTACCGATCCTCTGCCGTGGGGTTCCAGTGCAGCACCTGAGGGGAGTTCCCGGGGGGTTCCAGTGCAGCACCTGAGGGGAGTTCCCGGGGGGTTCCAGTGCAGCACCTGAGGGGAGTTCCCGGGGGGTTCCAGTGCAGCACCTGAGGGGAGTTCCCGGGGGGTTACTGGACTCCACATTGGGGCCCCTCACCTGCACAGGTGTCGGAAGAGCTCCCGCATGGTGTCCAGGTTGGGTGGCGGCAGCGACAGGACGAGGCACTTCAAGCGGCGCAACTTCTGGCTCTGGTCACTCAGCTCTGGTATGAAGAAGAATTACATGTTATATCGCATACTACAATCCCCCTCCCCATTCAGGTCCCAGACACAGTACTGGGGCTCCCGTACTACAATCCCCCTCCCCATTCAGGTCCCAGACACAGTACTGGGGCTCCCGTACTACAATC
>NW_017310758.1:0-798 GCF_000935625.1 Nanorana parkeri | reverse complement strand
TCCCCATTCAGGTCCCAGACCCAGTACTGGGGCTCCCGTACTACAATCCCCTTCCCCATTCAGGTCCCAGACCCAGTACTGGGACTCCCATACTACAATCCCCCTCCCCATTCAGGTCCCAGACCCAGTACTGGGGCTCCCATACTACAATCCCCCTCCCCATTCAGGTCCCAGACACAGTACTGGGGCTCCCGTACTACAATCCCCTTCCCCATTCAGGTCCCAGACCCAGTACTGGGACTCCCATACTACAATCCCCTTCCCCATTCAGGTCCCAGACCCAGTACTGGGGCTCCCATACTACAATCCCCCTCCCCATTCAGGTCCCAGACCCAGTACTGGGACTCCCATACTACAATCCCCTTCCCCATTCAGGAACTAGGCTCAGTATCATAACTCCCCACATCCCAGACTCCGACACCCCTCTGGTATATGTCTCAAACCCGGTACTACAACTCCCATCACTGTACAGGCCCCAGACACTCATACCCCTCTTTATCACCCTACAGGCCCAGACCTTGTACTACAATTCCCCTCAGCCCCCCAGGGTACAGGCCCAGACCTTGTACTACAATTCCCCTCAGCCCCCCTGGGTACAGGGCCAGACCTTGGACTACAATTCCCCTCAGCCCCCCTGGGTACAGGCCCAGACCTTGTACTACAATTCCCCCCAGCCCCCCAGGGTACAGGGCCAGACCTTGTACTACAATTCCCCCCTGCCCCCCAGGGTACAGGAAACGTTTTCTTACTTATTGCCTCCACGAAGTCGGTGAAGTGGGCGAAGGGGAAGAGCGGTTC
>NW_017310757.1:13434-14162 GCF_000935625.1 Nanorana parkeri | reverse complement strand
AAAGTAAGGTCTTTGTTTTGGGGAGATGTTTGGAGTCATAGAGGGGAAGGTGAATTGAAGGGGTTTTGGGGGTTTTTAGGAGGACAATGGCAGATTGCCGACAATGGCCGTACTCGGCAGATTTTCAGCAGGATGGTGATTGCACTGCCTGTCATGTGACCACTAGGGGGAGCTGCTTCTCTATATGGACTGTAAGTGGTCATCACATGGTTGCCCCCTCTGTGCACAGGGTGGAACGTGTGGTCGGGGTTCCCTGTGGCCCCCTCTGTACACAGGGTGGGGGTGGAATGTGTGGTCAGGGTTCCCTGTGGCCCCCTCTGTACACAAGGTGGGGGTGGAATGTGTGGTCGGGGTTCCCTGTGGCCCCCTCTGTACACAAGGTGGGGGTGGAATGTGTGGTCGGGGTTCCCTGTGGCCCCCTCTGTGCACAGGGTGGAACGTGTGGTCGGGGTTCCCTGTGGCCGCCTCTGTGCACAGGGTGGAACGTGTGGTCGGCGCTCTCTGTGGCCCCTCTGATGTGACGTGACCCCGGCGGAGCTGATCCGAGGCGATAACTGGTGGGAAATGTTGGTTCACAGGTCAGCCTGCGCGGAGGCCGGGGCAGGACCGGTTGCTGGATGGAGAGGACGCACGTGGAGAAGAGGCTTCTGGTTCTGGTCGCCGTTCTGGGCATCGGGCTCCTGGCGTGTCTGCTGTCCCTGGCCCTGCAGTATAGAAGCAGTAGGTGC
>NW_017310757.1:12212-12553 GCF_000935625.1 Nanorana parkeri | reverse complement strand
GTGGATCAAAGCCAACCCGGTCCCTGACGGCCACTCCCGCTGGGGGACCTTCAATGAGCTCTGGGAGCACAACCAGGCCGTCATGAAGCATCTGCTGGGTGAGTGACAGCAGGAGGATGCCCCGCCTCCTGTCCATCATCAGAGAGTCCGATCTTCCAGCACGCTGGTCTCCAGCCAAAGATCTTCCCGTTCCATCAACCCAAAACCGCTCCACTAGAGGCGGCCGCCTCCAATATCCACTCCAAACTGGTCCAGAGACTCGGACCCACCTTTCCTTGGACTGATCGGACCAGTCTGTGGGCTCTGTGGAGGGTCTCGGGTCTGATTTGGGGGGCTCTGTG
>NW_017310757.1:9457-10912 GCF_000935625.1 Nanorana parkeri | reverse complement strand
GTTTGGGGGCTCTGTGGAGGGTCTCGGTCTAGTTTGGGGGCTCTGTGGAGGGTCGCGGTCTTGTTTGGGGGCTCTGTGGAGGGTCTCGGCCTGGTTTGGGGGCTCTGTGGAGGGTCTCGGCCTGGTTTTGGGGCTCTGTGGAGGGTCTCGGGCCTGGTTTGGGGGCTCTGTGGAGGGTCCCGGTCTGGTTTTGGGGCTCTGTTGCTGGTCTGGGGGCTCTCTGGAGGGTCTCGGGTCTGGATTAGGGGGCTCTCTGTCTCGTCCTGGTGACACCCTGATGGGAGGATATAGAAACAATCGTTCCCGGCGCTGTCAGTACTTCATAAATCTACATGAAGTGCAGCAATGTGACCCGTTAGGGCGTTTCCGGTCCGGCTTTGCCGTGACTGCTCTGTGTAGACGCGTTCCGGGGGGTGAGGAAGCTGATGTTGGGTTTGTCATGGGGAGGGGGTGCTGGGTGTATGATGGGGGGCCCCCTGGGTGTCTGTCATGGGGAGGGGGTGCTGGGTGTATGATGGGGGGGCCCCCTGGGTGTCTGTCATGGGGAGGGGGTGCTGGGTGTATGATGGGGGGCCCCCTGGGTGTCTGTCATGGGGAGGGGGGAGGGGTGCCTGACGTGTCCCAGATAACAGATACACTGCAAAGAAGCAGCAGAGGAAATGGTGGAGTCCGAATCCCTTTTAATTGTTCATCATGTGATCTCCAGCCCTCCCGCTGTTGTGGAACTACAAGTCCCATGAGGCATTGCGAGACTGACAGTTACAGGCCTGACTCCCAGATGCATGATGGGATTTGTAGTTGAGCACAGCAGGAGGGGGCGGAGTCGCTCACCCCGCTCTACACCTTTCTAGGCCCCGGCTGTTACAAGGCGGCCTCTACAGCACACCTAGTATAATGATCCGTAGGATGATGGGAGTCTTCATCCTCAATGATCCCATCAGATTTGGATGAATGGGGTTGTCTTCCTGCTCTCTGCTCAGATTTGGATGATGGGGGTTGTCTTCCTGCTCTCTGCTCAGATTTGGATGATGGGGGTTGTCGTCCTTCTCTCTGCTCAGATTTGGATGATGGGGGTTGTCTTCCTTCGCTCTCTGCTCAGATTTGGATGATGGGGGTTGTCTTCCTTCTCTCTCTGCTCAGATTGGGATGATGGGGGTTGTCTTCCTTCTCTCTGCTCAGATTTGGATGATGGGAGTTGTCTTCCTTCTCTCTACTCAGATTTGGATGATGGGGGTTGTCTTCCTTCTCTCTGCTCAGATTTGGATGATGGGGGTTGTCTTCTTTCTCTGCAGAGAACACAACAATGAATGTCAGCAGTGCTGCCGAGCACAAAGCTCAGAGATATTACCGGGCCTGCTTGAACGAGTCCAAACTCCTGGAGCTCGGCGCCAAACCACTGCAAGACCTCATAGAGAAGGTGAGTGGACCAGGAATGTGACGGCACCGGGCTCCTCC
>NW_017310757.1:9125-9404 GCF_000935625.1 Nanorana parkeri | reverse complement strand
GCCACTCCGCCCCCATGCCACTCCGCCCCCATGGCACTCCACTCAGAACTGATATTTGGGGATTCTTTACATGTCTCTGGAGTTGGGGTGGTGAGATCTCGGCGTAGAGTTCTGGCTCTGCAGTCCTCCTATGGCCATTGGACTATCCCCATCCCCCGCTTACATTATGCAAATGAACCAGAATGTGACAACGTCTATAAAAGTATTATAATGATAAAACAGGAAATTGTATAAAAACCATCCCCTCCATATGGGGCTACCGCAGATATCCATAGGAAC
>NW_017310757.1:7549-7923 GCF_000935625.1 Nanorana parkeri | reverse complement strand
TGGTGTATTCATGTGGACTTGTAAGGTGACAGGTCCTCTTTATTGATCTGGCAATAAAACTGTTTTCCAGCTCGGTGGTTGGCATGTCAATAAGCCGTGGGATAAAGACAACTTCCAGGAGACCCTGAAAGCCATCACCGCGTACTACAGAGTCTCCCCCTTCTTCTCCGTCTTCGTTAGCGCAGACTCCAAGAACTCCAGCAGCAACGTCATCCAGGTGAGGCCCGGAGGACTCCTGTATAATGCCGGGAGGACTGCGGCTCCGTGTACAGCTCTGACCTCTCTTCTCTCTCCTCCTATCAGATAGACCAATCTGGGCTGGGATTACCGTCCCGGGACTACTACCTGAACGGAACGGCCAATGAGAAGGTGAG
>NW_017310757.1:7282-7508 GCF_000935625.1 Nanorana parkeri | reverse complement strand
GGATACCTCAACTTCATGGTGCAGGTTGGCGTCCTCCTGGGGGGGGAGGTGAACCATACACGCCAGCAGATGCAGGAGGTCCTAGACTTTGAGACGGCCCTGGCCAATATCACCATCCCGCAGGAGAAGAGGCGAGACGAGGAACTCATCTACCACAAGATCACCGCCGGAGAGCTGACGGTAATCCGGACTCCCCCGACCTCCGGCCTCTACCGCACGGGCAGGA
>NW_017310757.1:0-4265 GCF_000935625.1 Nanorana parkeri | reverse complement strand
GCCGGCCTCTACTGCACGGGGAGGAGGCCGCTTTCTTGGCCGCAAGCTCCCCCCCCCGGGGCACTTCTGTCTGTAGTGCTCATTCCCAGCATGCCGGTTCCCAGATTAGGTGACCTCTCCCATCTTGGCCCCCCATGAAATGTTCTGATGGTCCCGGGGGTATCGGAGACTTTGTCCTCATGTATCCGTATTCTGGATATAGATATCATTTGTATCCGAGTCCTCTAAATGTGACAAAGTCTCCGTTCTCTGGAACATTGTCTCCATTCGTTACCCCGATCATTCTGCACCGCACTTTATCTCCAATCAATGAGCAGAACCATCCCACTGCAATGCTCAGATGAGGAGATGGAGGGCTGAGGCTGGTCTGTGTCGAGCACAGCATATAAGAGAAGTGTGTTCTCCCTCCAGGGTCTGATGCCCATCGTGGATTGGGTTCCCTTCCTCCGAGCCATCTTCCATCCCGTGGAGATCAACGAGACGGAGCCCGTGGTGGTCTACGCCAAAGAATACCTGACGGAGGTCTCCGGTCTCATCAATAACACCGACAAGAGGTAGGAAGGAGTCTGAGCGTTCGCCACCGCTTTCCCCTCCTCCGCCCACGCCGCGTACGCCGCTTTCCCCTTCTCCGCCCACGACGCGTACGCCGCTTTCCCCTCGTACGCCCACGACGCGGACGCCGCTTTCCCCTCCTCCGCCCACGACGCGTACGCCGCTTTCCCCTCGTACGCCCACGACGCGGACGCCGCTTTCCCCTCCTCCGCCCACGACGCGTACGCCGCTTTCCCCTCGTACGCCCACGACGCGGACGCCGCTTTCCCCTCCTCCGCCCACGACGCGTACGCCGCTTTCCCCTCGTACGCCCACGACGCGGACGCCGCTTTCCCCTCCTCCGCCCACGACGCGTACGCCGCTTTCCCCTCGTACGCCCACGACGCGGACGCCGCTTTCCCCTCCTCCGCCCACGACGCGTACGCCGCTTTCCCCTCGTACGCCCACGACGCGGACGCCGCTTTCCCCTCCTCCGCCCACGACGCGTACGCCGCTTTCCCCTCGTACGCCCACGACGCGGACGCCGCTTTCCCCTCCTCCGCCCACGACGCGTACGCCGCTTTCCCCTCGTACGCCCACGACGCGGACGCCGCTTTCCCCTCCTCCGCCCACGACGCGTACGCCGCTTTCCCCTCGTACGCCCACGACGCGGACGCCGCTTTCCCCTCCTCCGCCCACGACGCGTACGCCGCTTTCCCCTCGTACGCCCACGACGCGGACGCCGCTTTCCCCTCCTCCGCCCACGACGCGTACGCCGCTTTCCCCTCGTACGCCCACGACGCGGACGCCGCTTTCCCCTCCTCCGCCCACGACGCGTACGCCGCTTTCCCCTCGTACGCCCACGACGCGGACGCCGCTTTCCCCTCCTCCGCCCACGACGCGTACGCCGCTTTCCCCTCGTACGCCCACGACGCGGACGCCGCTTTCCCCTCCTCCGCCCACGACGCGTACGCCGCTTTCCCCTCGTACGCCCACGACGCGGACGCCGCTTTCCCCTCCTCCGCCCACGACGCGTACGCCGCTTTCCCCTCGTACGCCCACGACGCGGACGCCGCTTTCCCCTCCTCCGCCCACGACGCGTACGCCGCTTTCCCCTCGTACGCCCACGACGCGGACGCCGCTTTCCCCTCCTCCGCCCACGACGCGTACGCCGCTTTCCCCTCGTACGCCCACGACGCGGACGCCGCTTTCCCCTCCTCCGCCCACGACGCGTACGCCGCTTTCCCCTCGTACGCCCACGACGCGGACGCCGCTTTCCCCTCCTCCGCCCACGACGCGTACGCCGCTTTCCCCTCGTACGCCCACGACGCGGACGCCGCTTTCCCCTCCTCCGCCCACGACGCGTACGCCGCTTTCCCCTCGTACGCCCACGACGCGGACGCCGCTTTCCCCTCCTCCGCCCACGACGCGTACGCCGCTTTCCCCTCGTACGCCCACGACGCGGACGCCGCTTTCCCCTCCTCCGCCCACGACGCGTACGCCGCTTTCCCCTCGTACGCCCACGACGCGGACGCCGCTTTCCCCTCCTCCGCCCACGACGCGTACGCCGCTTTCCCCTCGTACGCCCACGACGCGGACGCCGCTTTCCCCTCCTCCGCCCACGACGCGTACGCCGCTTTCCCCTCGTACGCCCACGACGCGGACGCCGCTTTCCCCTCCTCCGCCCACGACGCGTACGCCGCTTTCCCCTCGTACGCCCACGACGCGGACGCCGCTTTCCCCTCCTCCGCCCACGACGCGTACGCCGCTTTCCCCTCGTACGCCCACGACGCGGACGCCGCTTTCCCCTCCTCCGCCCACGACGCGTACGCCGCTTTCCCCTCGTACGCCCACGACGCGGACGCCGCTTTCCCCTCCTCCGCCCACGACGCGTACGCCGCTTTCCCCTCGTACGCCCACGACGCGGACGCCGCTTTCCCCTCCTCCGCCCACGACGCGTACGCCGCTTTCCCCTCGTACGCCCACGACGCGGACGCCGCTTTCCCCTCCTCCGCCCACGACGCGTACGCCGCTTTCCCCTCGTACGCCCACGACGCGGACGCCGCTTTCCCCTCCTCCGCCCACGACGCGTACGCCGCTTTCCCCTCGTACGCCCACGACGCGGACGCCGCTTTCCCCTCCTCCGCCCACGACGCGTACGCCGCTTTCCCCTCGTACGCCCACGACGCGGACGCCGCTTTCCCCTCCTCCGCCCACGACGCGTACGCCGCTTTCCCCTCGTACGCCCACGACGCGGACGCCGCTTTCCCCTCCTCCGCCCACGACGCGTACGCCGCTTTCCCCTCGTACGCCCACGACGCGGACGCCGCTTTCCCCTCCTCCGCCCACGACGCGTACGCCGCTTTCCCCTCGTACGCCCACGACGCGGACGCCGCTTTCCCCTCCTCCGCCCACGACGCGTACGCCGCTTTCCCCTCGTACGCCCACGACGCGGACGCCGCTTTCCCCTCCTCCGCCCACGACGCGTACGCCGCTTTCCCCTCGTACGCCCACGACGCGGACGCCGCTTTCCCCTCCTCCGCCCACGACGCGTACGCCGCTTTCCCCTCGTACGCCCACGACGCGGACGCCGCTTTCCCCTCCTCCGCCCACGACGCGTACGCCGCTTTCCCCTCGTACGCCCACGACGCGGACGCCGCTTTCCCCTCCTCCGCCCACGACGCGTACGCCGCTTTCCCCTCGTACGCCCACGACGCGGACGCCGCTTTCCCCTCCTCCGCCCACGACGCGTACGCCGCTTTCCCCTCGTACGCCCACGACGCGGACGCCGCTTTCCCCTCCTCCGCCCACGACGCGTACGCCGCTTTCCCCTCGTACGCCCACGACGCGGACGCCGCTTTCCCCTCCTCCGCCCACGACGCGTACGCCGCTTTCCCCTCGTACGCCCACGACGCGGACGCCGCTTTCCCCTCCTCCGCCCACGACGCGTACGCCGCTTTCCCCTCGTACGCCCACGACGCGGACGCCGCTTTCCCCTCCTCCGCCCACGACGCGTACGCCGCTTTCCCCTCGTACGCCCACGACGCGGACGCCGCTTTCCCCTCCTCCGCCCACGACGCGTACGCCGCTTTCCCCTCGTACGCCCACGACGCGGACGCCGCTTTCCCCTCCTCCGCCCACGACGCGTACGCCGCTTTCCCCTCGTACGCCCACGACGCGGACGCCGCTTTCCCCTCCTCCGCCCACGACGCGTACGCCGCTTTCCCCTCCTCCGCCCCTGACGCGCACGCCGCTTTCCTTTTGTGGGTCTAGGTGAGGGGTGTCATGGTGGTGGCAGAAATTGGCGCGGTGTATATAATATTGGTGCCTTGAAGGGCTCCTTCTGACTCGTGGGACTCGATGATGCATTTGTACCATGTGACACTATGTGCGTCGCTGCGCCATTCCCATATACAGGGCTCCCTGCGCTCCGGTGCAATGCGTATACCGGAGTGGTGCCGTAATCCTCCCCTTCACAGTGACCGGTCCCCGCCCCCACCTGATGACCGGTCCACGCCCCCGTCCACGGAGGACGAAGTGACCAATGACGGGTCTTCTCTCCCCCAGAATCCTCAATAACTACATGATGTGGAACGTGGTGCGGAAGACGAGCGCGCTGCTGGATCAGAGGTTCCAGGACGCCGAAGAGAAGTTCCTGGAAATCATGTATGGGACCAAGAAGGTGAGAAATCCGGGCCGGCTGTTCCTCTGGGAGGTAGGAGGAGAATTAGGGC
>NW_017310756.1:13332-14210 GCF_000935625.1 Nanorana parkeri | reverse complement strand
TTTCCCATCGGCTCACCTTGCTGGCTCCGCCTTCGGTTCCTTGACTCCAGAACCTGCCGGGAAACCCAGTACAATCCCAGAATTCCTTGGAGGGATCTCATCTTCCACCGGGAAGAACTGGAGAAGAAAGAAGGGATGTCATGGCCAGTATGGAGTCCTGGAAGAACTGGAGAAGAAAGAAGGGATGTCATGGCCAGTATGGAGTCCGAGTACTACAGAGCACCACCACCACCACCCCGGGTCACCTGAGTACTACAGAGCACCACCACCCCGGGTCACCTGAGTACTACAGAGCACCACCACCACCACCCCGGGTCACCTGAGTACTACAGAGCACCACCACCCCGGGTCACCTGTAGGTCAGACGCTTCATTTCCTTCATCGGGCGTCTTCTCGCCATCAGTCTCCTCCTCCTCCTCCCTCTCGGGGATGGTAGTGGGCGTGTCTCCGGGGACGGAGCTCCTCCTCCTCCTCTTCTTGTGTCTGCGAGGGTTGGAGTCGGAAGGGAGGTGAGAGGAAAGCGGGTGGTGGATGTGATGTGACGACTGACGATGGTCTGCAACAAAAAGGAGCAGCACACGGGACTGAACACGGATCACCTGACACGTCAACTACAATGCGCCCCATCTCCCACACATGGGACTCCCCCATCACACATGGGACTCCCCCATCACACATGGGACTCCCCCATCACACATGGGACTCCCCCATCACACATGGGACTCCCCCATCACACATGGGACTCCTGACGCCCCCATCCCACATGGGACCCCCCCATCACACATGCGACTCCCCCATCACACATGGGACTCCCCCATCACACATGGGACTCCCCCATCACACATGGGACTCCCCCATCACACATGGGACTCCCCCCA
>NW_017310756.1:6189-6992 GCF_000935625.1 Nanorana parkeri | reverse complement strand
ACCTTTCCCATCGGCTCACCTTGCTGGCTCCGCCTTCGGTTCCTTGACTCCAGAACCTGCCGGGAAACCCAGTACAATCCCAGAATTCCTTGGAGGGATCTCATCTTCCACCGGGAAGAACTGGAGAAGAAAGAAGGGATGTCATGGCCAGTATGGAGTCCGAGTACTACAGAGCACCACCACCACCACCCCGGGTCACCTGAGTACTACAGAGCACCACCACCCCGGGTCACCTGAGTACTACAGAGCACCACCACCACCACCCCGGGTCACCTGAGTACTACAGAGCACCACCACCCCGGGTCACCTGTAGGTCAGACGCTTCATTTCCTTCATCGGGCGTCTTCTCGCCATCAGTCTCCTCCTCCTCCTCCCTCTCGGGGATGGTAGTGGGCGTGTCTCCGGGGACGGAGCTCCTCCTCCTCCTCTTCTTGTGTCTGCGAGGGTTGGAGTCGGAAGGGAGGTGAGAGGAAAGCGGGTGGTGGATGTGATGTGACGACTGACGATGGTCTGCAACAAAAAGGAGCAGCACACGGGACTGAACACGGATCACCTGACACGTCAACTACAATGCGCCCCATCTCCCACACATGGGACTCCCCCATCACACATGGGACTCCCCCATCACACATGGGACTCCCCCATCACACATGGGACTCCCCCATCACACATGGGACTCCCCCATCACACATGGGACTCCCCCATCACACATGGGACTCCCCCATCACACATGGGACTCCCCCATCACACATGGGACTCCCCCATCACACATGGGACTCCCCCATCACACATGGGACTCCCCC
>NW_017310756.1:3836-5725 GCF_000935625.1 Nanorana parkeri | reverse complement strand
ATTTGCACACTTGTTGCACATGCAAAACACATGGATGCCGCACTCCAAGCATGCGCCCACCTGTCATGTGTGTAGAGGGGGGAAGAGCAGGGGGACGAGGATCCCTATCTACATACTCAGTACCATTACCATGGTTGCCGAGAAGGGAAATTCCAATTTGCTGGCCAGGTACACCCAATGATCGCCGTGTGCAGGTGGAAAGGTCTTTACATACATGACACATGATAGAACATGTATTGCAATCATAGTTTGTGTACTGCTCGTTGACTATGATGACCATTCGATGGCTTTACTAGTTCTGGAATCCCTGACCCAGAGGAAGTATGCGGTTCAGGAATGCTGACCTCACTGGGTGCATGCTTGTCGCAGGCCAATGGCTTAGAGCAGGGATGCCCCCCCAGCTGTGGTGGTGAAACTACAAATCCCATGAAGCATCTCTCTCTCCGGGAGTCACGTCTGTGGCTGTGAGAATCTTGCAAAGGGATTTGTAGTTCCACCACACAGCTGTGGGGGCCGGAGTTTGGACTTCCCTGGCTTAGAGAGTAATGTTGACATAGGGGGACAGAGATGGTGGCCCCTAACTTCCTCAGCTCAAGTCTCCTACTGCTGTTATTGGAGCTCTATGGAGTGTAAGCTTACAGGATGAGAAGCACCGCAGGGGGTGGCCAGACGAGGACATGGATATGATGCTCAACCAGCTGCAGATCCCATTACAATAATACTGTTGCTACGGGTTACGGCCCCCCCAGTCAGTCGGCTTTCTTTCTGATCCACAAAATGGCTGAATAATGAATGATATGGAATTCGGTCTGTGCCCCGTCTGCTTGAGTGACGGCAGAGGACACGTAAAGGGTGAGTGGGACCATTCAACTGAGATTGTAACCAACGCTGGAAGGACAGTGAGAGGAGCAGAAGGGAGGACATTCGTATTGGACAATGTGGGCCCTCATATGGGCCCTCTATAGACCCAACGACCAACGCACTTACCTTGTCCATGTCCAGCGGTGACACTCAGGCAATAACTAAGAGAGGAGAGAGACTTAAAGTGAAGGGACAGGAGAGAAGAGAGGACATATGGAGGTAGGGCTGACATTGTGGGGACAATACCTCCCCTCGTAGCTTATCAGTATATGGTATGAGATTGTAGAGCAACCCAAGGACATGGGGACATTAAGAAATATCTCTATTCCTCCACATCAAATATTGACAATCCCAACAATGTTACTCGTAGCGCAGAGAATAAGACGCGGAGACCGAGAGTTACAGGAACCCGACCGCATAGAAAGCTTCAGTACACACCTCAAGCCCAACTGTCTGTGTGCAGAACATTTCCTATAATATACAGTCCATGGGGTGCCAGACATGGCCCATGGCCTACAGTACATGATTGAAAAGTTCATAGCCCATTGAGTGGCCATTTGGTTTACAGCATAACCCAAAACATGCAGAACCCAGCCTATGGTGTACAAAACCATGTCCCCAGGGTGCTATTTATAGTATACTAGATGCAGTTCCTAGCTGATTGGGTGCAGTAACCACGGTGTAAAATGCAGTTCACAGCCTAAAAGATGCAATTCATAGACCAGCAGGTGCAATGTACAGCCCACTGTTTGCAAAGCACCTTCTCATAGGCAACAGGTGGTAGTGCATAGCCCACAGACAGCCATGTATAGCTAATGAGGTGGAGAACAGAATCCATAGGGACAATACCCTAAGTTTGGGCTTTCATGGGCTATGTCAGGGAACAGTCAGATACAGAATACAATGTCAGGGAACAGTCAGATCCAGAATACAATGTCAGGGAACAGTCAGATACAGAATACAATGTCAGGGAACTGTCAGATACATAATACAATGTCAGGGAACAGTCAGATCCAGAATACAATGTC
>NW_017310756.1:1330-3405 GCF_000935625.1 Nanorana parkeri | reverse complement strand
AATACAATGTCCGGGAACAGTCAGATATAGAATACAATGTCTGGGAACTGTCAGATATAGAATACAATGTCAGGGAACTGTCAGATACAGAATACAATGTCTGGGAACAGTCAGATATAGAATACAATGTCTGGGAACTGTCAGATATAGAATACAATGTCTGGGAACTGTCAGATATAGAATACAATGTCTGGGAACTGTCAGATATAGAATACAATGTCTGGGAACTGTCAGATATAGAATACAATGTCTGGGAACTGTCAGATATAGAATACAATGTCTGGGAACTGTCAGATATAGAATACAATGTCTGGGAACTGTCAGATATAGAATACAATGTCTGGGAACTGTCAGATATAGAATACAATGTCTGGGAACTGTCAGATATAGAATACAATGTCTGGGAACTGTCAGATATAGAATACAATGTCTGGGAACTGTCAGATATAGAATACAATGTCTGGGAACTGTCAGATATAGAATACAATGTCTGGGAACTGTCAGATATAGAATACAATGTCTGGGAACTGTCAGATATAGAATACAATGTCTGGGAACTGTCAGATATAGAATACAATGTCTGGGAACTGTCAGATATAGAATACAATGTCTGGGAACTGTCAGATATAGAATACAATGTCTGGGAACTGTCAGATATAGAATACAATGTCTGGGAACTGTCAGATATAGAATACAATGTCTGGGAACTGTCAGATATAGAATACAATGTCTGGGAACTGTCAGATATAGAATACAATGTCTGGGAACTGTCAGATATAGAATACAATGTCTGGGAACTGTCAGATATAGAATACAATGTCTGGGAACTGTCAGATATAGAATACAATGTCTGGGAACTGTCAGATATAGAATACAATGTCTGGGAACTGTCAGATATAGAATACAATGTCTGGGAACTGTCAGATATAGAATACAATGTCTGGGAACTGTCAGATATAGAATACAATGTCTGGGAACTGTCAGATATAGAATACAATGTCTGGGAACTGTCAGATATAGAATACAATGTCTGGGAACTGTCAGATATAGAATACAATGTCTGGGAACTGTCAGATATAGAATACAATGTCTGGGAACTGTCAGATATAGAATACAATGTCTGGGAACTGTCAGATATAGAATACAATGTCTGGGAACTGTCAGATATAGAATACAATGTCTGGGAACTGTCAGATATAGAATACAATGTCAGGGAACAGTCAGATCCAGAATACAATGTCTGGGAAGTTTTTGTTTCTCGGTTACAGTCGGACACAGAGGACGGTGTCAGGGAAACAAGTGATGGATACAGAGAGAGAAGTCTCTGTTCAGAGGTGACTCTCTGCGATCTCT
This sequence comes from Nanorana parkeri, assembly GCF_000935625.1. Taxonomy (NCBI): domain Eukaryota; kingdom Metazoa; phylum Chordata; class Amphibia; order Anura; family Dicroglossidae; genus Nanorana; species Nanorana parkeri. Next base: position 2,052 of record NW_017310756.1, on the reverse strand, counting down.
TCATCTCATCACCTCACCTGGTTCAGTAGGAAGTCCATATGGGATGTAAGGGAGAGGGGTTGAGACCCTCACAGGGGTAGAACAGGTCCGTGTTTTGGGTGCATACCCTCACACAGGTAGTACAGGCCTGTACACCATCACACATCAGTCTGCAGACCCCAGGACAATTCTTTAACCCTTCAGATTTCAGTGTAACCCTTCCCCCGCCTGTGCACCCATTGGAAAGGAACGCGCCGAGGAATGGGAATTTCTCGGAGACCCTCGAAGTGGGAATTAACCACCTCCCAGCTGGAGAGAGGATGTGAGCAGGTGAGGCTGAAGTTACTGATTAACTGCGGAGTAAACACATGCAATCAGACAGACGGAGCCGAGCTTCTGTGTCAGACAGGAAGCAACCAACTGAAAATGGGAAGCTGCCAGTCCTCCAGGTAACAGTCCTCCAAGTCCCATATAAGTATGGCATGCTGACGCTAAGGACAAAAGCAAATGCCGGTGTTGGCCTCATGTTGATCTTGCCATGCAGGCTCAGTGTCCTGTCTTCACTGGCTACATGCTTGTCTTGGGTCAGTGGCTCAGAGCAGGCAGTCAGTATATTCAGGAGGGGTGAGCAGCGATGGCCACCATGTCTTTTGTGGTCTTACAATGAATGGGGACCACAGAATCCATCCGAGTCAGTCCCCTCCCCCCCCCCCCCCCCCCCGCCAGACCCCCCTCCCCCGCCC
>NW_017310756.1:0-379 GCF_000935625.1 Nanorana parkeri | reverse complement strand
GGGGGGGGTGGGGTTCGGTCTTCACCAGCTTCATTCCACAGCGATACAATACTACCGAGTACTCGTCACATCCGTCTATGGCCGTGACACCACCTCCTGTCATGGAGACAACACCAGAGGTGACACCAGGCAAAGTGGAGGAGGGTTGTCTGGTACAACCAAGCTGGAAGCCGATTGGCTCTGTGATGTGGGGGGAGAGGATGCTGGCTCCATATTGGTGGCGTCATCATTCCGGCTGCTTTCCCTTTAACTTGGAGGACAATTCAGCTTATCTGATATTATCCTAATCCCCTCCCCCACCACATAGACCTGACCCACTTCGGCCCTCTGACTCACCCTGGAAGGGGCGGTACTTATACTATGGAAGGGGCGGTACTTA
>NW_017310755.1:1076-14214 GCF_000935625.1 Nanorana parkeri | reverse complement strand
AGCCTTATCTTTCCAAGAGCGCAGATTATTTTATCTAAATTCACAACTTATAAACTGCTACAAAACCATGAAAAAAAGCAAGAAAAAAGGCCAGTCAAGCATAATGAAATTCTGTGTGTCTGTACTTGGCATTTCTTGATAAACAGGGCCTTTGGCGCACACAGTCTAATGTAATTTGCTATAAGATTACAGATTTATTTTATCCTGACCAGGGTTCTTCTTTAGGTGTTGAAATGTCAAAGATGCTAGAAGGATCTTCAGAAAAGAAACAAAAAACCTTTTTTTTTTTCAACATATAAACATTAAACAGCCGTTTACACATATACCTGTACATATGCATATTTTCCCCTTATACATACATACATACATATCTTTATATATGCTCATACATCTTGGGTATCTCATTGTATCTCGTATTATTTTTATTTCTCACCCAATATGGCTACCCATCTTAATTTTATTCCTATTTGTATCTATATTTACCCCCTCCCCCTACTAAACATAGAAATACATATTGGAGATTGATGGGGAATACAAGAATATACTGTACATGTGAGATAAATGCGCATTCTTATTTAGTGAAACTTTATACCAAGTGGATTACAACAAGCTGTTATATGAAATATGGACTGTTTGGTGCAAAACCACTGAAATAGGCTTATATTGGAAGCACATTTTTAAATTATATTTAAAAATTAAATGTAACTTTCAAAGTATTTTTATTATTACATTTTTAAGATAGAACAATAAGATAGCACATGATGCACAAACAGTATAGCATACAATTGTGTCTCAGAGTCTTCCACTTAGCATAGTCAGGTAGTAAGAGAAGATCACTAGAAACCATACACATAATACATAATGCATAATAGTTCTGTAAAATAGAACATATCTATCTACCTTCTCTTGCTAAATTATCCCCCATCAACAAAAACAAAATCAAAACAATCTGAGATTAATATCAGGCATAAGGATCCACCTGTGTTTGAAGCAAACATTTGGTATGACCTCCTCCAAATCTATATACATAGAAGACTTTCCGTCCAACATCAATGTACTAAACAGCTCATGTGTGTGAGCCTAAAGAAAGGAAAAGCAGACAAGAAAAAAGAAGAAAAGGAAAAAAGACACTAAAAGAACAGAACAGGTTAAGAGTCCAAAAAGAGTAGATCCATCCCCCGACCAGATAGCCCAACCTCTACTTAAAGATTAAACATAGAACCCAAAAAAAGAACAGAACAATTGTACAATGGAAGTTACCCGGTTTCCGACAAAATTGGGTACCAATTTTTTCTTTATGGAGATAATATTTATTATCGGACCATCGAAGACTGTTTTCCGCTTTAGTAGATAGTAACAAGTTCAATTCTAATCTAGTTTTATCCAGGGATTTCAAGAGATCTAATGACTGAGTCTGCTTATGAGCCCGAATTGAACGTTGAAGTTCAGTGTCCAGTTCATTTATGCATCTGGTTGCATTCTTCTTTATTCTGGTAGCCAATTCAATGAATCTGTCTCGAATTGTCGCCTTATGGGCCGCCCATACAATAGTAGGGGACATATCAGGAGTGGCATTTATAGCAAAATAAGATTCACAATGTGATTGGACCTCACCTTGTACTACCGCATCCCCCAATAGAGATTAGTTCAAGCGCCAGCAAAAAGGTTTAGTAGCTAGTGATAGTGTAGTGAGTCCCATCAACACCAAAGAGTGGTCTGACCATGCCGTCTCCCTAATGATGGAGGAAGCAACCAGAGGCACAAGAGAAGCGGAGACAAAGAAGTGATCTATCCTAGCATAACTATGATGTGCTGTGGAAAAGTGCGTGTAGTCTTTCACCGCAGGGTTCATTTCCCTCCATATGTCTATTAGAGAATGGGAGTACAACAGTTTTGCAAGGAGCGTACCAGCTTTCCGGGGGCGTCTAGATCTATATACTCCAGTATGAGTCCTGTCCAAGCTACTGTCCAGGGCAAGATTAGAATCTCTTGCACAGATCACTGCGCCTTCGAAATGAGCTAGTAAGGTTTATAGCATAGAAGTGAAAAACGGAACCTGGGCCGGTTGGGGGCATAATAGAACAGGAGTGTAACTAAGGTGTTATTTAAATGCCCTATCAATAGTAAATATCGCCTCAGGATCTCCTATCTCCAGCAACGAGCGAAATTAAACATTTTTAGCAAAGCAAATGGCAACCCCTCTAGTCTTGTCGGAGGCATTGCCCAGAAAAAACTGAGGGTAGTATTTCTTAAGAAATGCAGGTTAATAGGAAATCGGGAAATGCGTTTCCTGAAGGAAGAGAAGGCCCACTCGCTGAGAGTGGTAATATTGAAATGCCATTTTTCTCTTCGCTGGAGAGTTCAGGCCCCGAACATTATGGGAAGCAAATATCAGTGGTCTATGTGTAGTCATCATGACCCCAGTTTAAGGTCAAAGCATGAAATAAGGCAGCACATGTATAACTCACCACTCCCCAAGATTTCCAGTTGTTGGATCATAGAGGAATGTAGGGTGGACCACCCCTGCGGACTCAAAAAATAAGCTAAGGAAGAAGAAAGAATGAAGAAAAGGAAAAAGGAACCAAACAAGAAAGAAAAAAAACAGACAAAAAAAAACAATCCACAAAAAAAACAAAACACAAAAGCAACAAAAAAAAAAAGAATTCCAAACAAACAGTTATCCTCTTTAGGCTTATCGTAAAAAAATTCCGACCCTTGTACCTCAGCGTCCCCACTAGGAGGGTGCCTGCTGGGTCTCATTGCCTATAGAGGGGATATGTGATGGCCTTTCCAAAGAACAACCCAGGAGAGAAAGCTAACCATTAGTATATAAAAAAAACCAGAAAAAGACAAAAGAGGGTAAGAAGGAAGAAGATAAAGGAAGAGATCGAGAGATCGAGAGAGAGAGATCGAGAGAGAGAGAGATGCCAAAAAAAAACCAAAAAAACGAACAACAAAAAATTCAATAAACCCTCACACTACCCCCCACCTTACTAATGCCACTAATACTTCCCCTTATTGTGTCTTTCTATGTGTTCTTCAGTTTTTAATCCCCACCCCCATTTCAAACATTAGTTATTATTATTAATAGTATTATTATTATTATTGTCAATATCACCATTATTATTGAAATCACACAAATATTCATCCCAAAACTATATTTCTCACATCCATATTTAAATTCTCTCTAGTGCACACAAAAAAATCCCTAGCAAACCCTATTTCAAAAATTAAATTCTCTTACACCCTCAAACATTAATCCCCCTAGTATACCACTTAACAATTGTACCAACTTTAATTTTAATTTATGTTTTATTGCCCATCACCTACATATATGCATATATAAATACATACATACCTATATACATACACACCCACCCACATATTCTCTCTTATCTTATCTCCCCCCTCCCCCAGTCCACATCTCCCACTAACATCCCCTCTTAAGAGGGACCTTTGTCCATTGATCTAGATACCATATCTTCGTGAGTGCACCCATTGGGGGATCGGGCCATTGTCCCAACTTCACCATCTCAATATCCAATCTTTTTACAAACAAATCTAAATCCGCCGGGGTGCGAAACTCAACAATTTTACCGTCCTTTTGTACCAATAAGCAAAATGGGAAAAACCATCTGTATTTTATATTTTTTTCCCTTAGGACTTTGGTCAAAGGTCTCGGGGCCCTTCGTTTGTCTAATGTCCGCTTGGAGAGATCAGGGAACATTTCTATATTGGCTCCTCCATAGTCCAATGTCCCGTACTTCTGTGCTTTAAGCATTATTTTCTCCTTCAAACTGTAGACATGTATACTACACAGCACATCTCTTGGGTAGGTAGTGTTCAACTTACGGATAAATAGAATCCTATGCAGCCTGTCTATCTCCATATCTTTAAGTTCCAATTTCCCCAACAGTTTGTTCAATATTTCCTGGACCACCATCCTCAGTTTTTCCCCCTCAACAACCTCTGGTATTCCTCTTGTGCGGATATTATTCTGCCCACTGCGGTTTTCCAGGTCATCGATCTGTGAACGTAGTAACTGCATAGTATCATGTTGCTGTTGTAGGATCTTTTGCATTTCTGGTATTATTGCAAAACACTGACCCACTGAGGACTCAATCCCCTCCATTCGACTGTTAAACTCCTGCAGTTTCTTGCAATTCCTGCATAATCTCCTTATTTTCTTTTCCCGCTTTACTAAACATCATCTCAATGTCCTTTTTTGTTGACAATTCCACCAAGCATTCATTTAGCCCCTGCGAGATCTGTATTTCTCCTCCTACCACCTCGGTCACTTGAGACAGTTCCCCCACTCCACTCATTCTCTCTGAGTGATCTGAATCCACAGGGGAGACTGGAAGGGAACCCCCCTGTGAGTCTCTATCCGTTTCCCTCTGCTCCCCTGTCTGGTTAAACTCTGTTTCAGCAGGCTCAGTATTTTTAAAAAAAAACCTTCTATGTCCCGTACGCCTCTCGCCGGTATTCTGGCGCTGGGGGTTCTAGGACCCTTTTTTGTGCTACGACCCATCTGAATGGTGGGGGAAACAGGTAAGCTGCTCAGTTATCCACACCACCTAACCCTCAATTTACCTTCCTCTCCCTCTGATTACTGTAAATGCTCAATAGTCCACAGCAATAGGCTGTAAAGGGTTAATGTGGATTACTTATCTCATGCAGTTTATCTCACTGGCAGCCGGTCTCCTCTCCCTCTCTTACCCCCACCACCTCTGTTGCAGAGTCTCCTGTCTCTCCTTTTAGTTTAGTTTCAGTTTAGTTTTTCGTTCTTTATTAGTTGGGGCTATGCAGGGCTGTCAGAGCTGATTCTCCTCCATCTCTCATCACCCTGACTAGCACTCTCCTGGGTCGGACGCCGGAGCTCTCAGCATCCTCTCAAAGTGCATGTCTACCCGCGGCCCTAAAAAAAAATTACATTGAAATTGTGTGTTTGGGTGCACCGTGGACTATGAAGACTATCTACTCAGCTAGGTGGGGGGATCTTGACAGTATTGTCAGGATCTGTCCCGGCTGCGGCACTCTCAGTATATAGCCAGCTGTAGCTCCCTATATACTGAGCTTTGGGTCACGGGAGGATGTTCGTAAATGTCCTCATGACCCTTATCACTCATTCACATGAGTAAAGGCTTACCCATAGAGATCCGTGCCATGCGCTTAGCCGTATCGGGCCGCTCCCGGGAAGGACAGGTGCTGCGTGTGATTTGTACGCAGCAGCCTGTTCTTCTCTATGGGAGTACGCGGCCATACGCCATCCTACGCTCACCCAAACTGCATGTCTGTAGGGGTGCGTGTGTCCCTGCTCGGACACAGATAGGATCCATCCTGTCAGCATATGAGTACAGACACCCGCACGGTCGTGCAGTTCGAGTGAGCATAGGGCAGCGTACGGCCGTGTACTCCCACAGAGAAATACAGGCTGCTGCGTGTAATCATGTCCTTCCCGGGAGCGGCCCGATAAGGCCGTGCACGCAGCATGGATCTGTATGGGCCTTTTCTCATGTGAATGAGTGCTAAGGGTCATGGGAGGCCGGCCTTTACTCCTGTAAATGAGGGCTTAAGAGAATTATGGGATAAAATGTTTACCCTATAGTTCTCTTTTAACCACTACCCAAACCTGGGTGCCAAGGTCGCCATCCTCCACCGTGTGGCGGTACATTGGTGCAGGGGGATAGAAATATCCGGTTATTCAACGGCTCCTTAGGGGGTGAGCGCTTCATTTGGGGGCTCGTCCGGGATAGTTTCTGACCCCCCCCTCACCAGAGAATGACCGCACCAACGGGACAAATTGGTAACATGGATCAAGACGCAGCCACCAAGTGGTGTCAAGACCAGAATGGCCAATTCGGGATGAGCATAGTCATAGACATCCCTGATGGCAGTTGGACCGAGGATCAAGTTCGCCAAGCAGTGACCTTGTTAGCACCCGAGCAGAAGGTGTTTGTGATAGATGTGAAGAGGGACTCAGAAAACTCTCATACCTATGCACTGTTAGAATGGAAGAAGGGAATTCCTGATTGTTTCCAGGGAGACAACGCTCTACTTACTCCCGAAATCAGAGTACAGATACTCCCCCTAAAGGTGACAGCCAGCCCTTCAGAAGGGTCCAGTGAGACCATGTCTGATGTAATGGAAGTGAATGACTCCTCTGTGTCAGTCTCAAATAGCTTACCAGCCTCTTTCTTCATGGACATAAGGAAACTGGCTGAAAACTCTGCGAGAAACACAACACAGTTCCCTCATTATGGATATCGTAAACTACGGTTCTATTCAGGGAAGGTACCCGCCCCGTCAGGGGAAGAAGACTTCGAGACTTGGGTGGAGCAAGCTTCTCAGGCGCTGGAGGAGTGGGATGTTCCTGAACTGCAAAAGAAACAGAGAATAGTTGAAAGCCTGAGGGGACCGGCTGCAGAGACCATCTGTAACTTAAGATTAGGCAAGCAGGACTGCACTGCCGTAGACTACACGGATGCCTTACGTGCTGCCTTTGAAAGGGTGGAGAAACTCTCTGATCTAATAAACAAGGTGGAGCACACTCACCAGAGGAGAGGAGAGAAGCTATCAGATTATGTAGCTCGAGTAGACAAGGTGCTACGACAAGTCGTGCAGTAGAAAGGAGTAGATCCTCTGGCAGTTGACAAGACTCGATTAGATCAAATCCTGCAGGGTGCTCGACCTAATCATCCCATTGTCCTCAAGATCCTTCTGAAAGGTCCAAATCATATCCCTACCTATCCAAGACTATTGAGAGAAATTCTGGCGGAGGAGGCCCTAATAGAGGAAAAAAATGCACAGTCCTCATGTTCTGAAGGCTCCACTTCCAAAAGAGATAAAGTGCATTTTTGCCCTGTGCCAGCTCATGGTTACCTTACAGATGAGGAAGATGCCGGACCTACCAGTGAGTCAGAAGTGAGCATGAAGAGACAGGATGCTGCTCACCACTCTGTTGATATGGGGGTAAAACAAGACCTCGCTCAGTTAGCTCAAACTCAACGCGAACTATATCAAACCATAAAGGAGCTGCAGAAGAATCAAGCCACCTTATGTCAGGCTGTAGCAAGAATGGCTGAAGCACAAGCTTATGAGCCCGACCATAGAGCCAACGCTCCACCTCCAGTGACCGACTTCATGCCCAACAGGAGAATTCCTAGTGTGACTGGAAGAGAGTGTTATCGATGTGGGAAATTGGGTCACTTTCAAGCCTACTGCCCAGAGAAGGGACGTCCATCAAGCGTGGTCCCGAGGACCACTGAGAGGTCCCAGAAGGTGCCATACTCCAAGCAAGGGGGAAACTTCAACGGGCCCCAGTGAGGGAGCAAATTGGGCGCCCACTCAACCTAACCCGCTCCAACGTTAAGGACGCAGCACAGAGACAGAAGAGGCAAAGTTCTGTGGTTAAGGCTCCACCTACCTCGAATACCAAATCCTCTCTCTGTGTGTCTAAACCTCCATCCCAGGAACGCAAGACACACTGTATGAACAGCGAAATAAGAGGAACTATGACCTGAGGGTACGAGTTCAAAGTCTTCAGCCAGGAGACCGGGTATTGCTGAGGAACTTAGGACCTGCCGCTAGACATAAACTAGCCGACAGGTGGAGTTCACAAGTCTATATCGTTTGTAAACAATTACATGGCCTTCTAGTGTATCAGATTCGACCTGAAGGGAGAGAGGGACTTTTAAAGAATTGGCACAGAAATCACTTGCTATCCTTGAATGAAGCTGTCCGTGTGCCGGTCAGTGAAGAGCCATCTACGCTCACCCCACCTGTTTCACGGAGAGCCCCAGTTACCAGATCCCAGAGATTGAGGATTGAGGGGGACAGTGAAAGTGACAGTGATGAGGATAACATGTATCCAGGTTGGACATGGCCTACTGATTATTCAAATGACACTCAAATGGTCACTGATCCTGAACCAAATTCAGAAGCTTTAAGGCCAGAAGCTCCTGAATTCATACCTCAAGTTTGTCCGGATGCCCCTGAGGAGGATTGTAGGACACTCTCTGAATTAGCAGATCCTTTACCTAGTCTATCTGAGCCAGAGGAACCTGTTACTCAACCGGAGCAAGAAAGACTAGAGTCTGTTCAGTGTTCACCTCTTCCTACGGATGATGACCCTGATGAAGGCCCATCCTGGTTCCTAGAATCAAGGTCTAAACGACCAGTGCGTCCACCACAGAGACTTACTTATGATGCACCTGGTCATAGTACTGAGGAGGTAGGGGGACAGTGAAAGTGACAGTGATGAGGACGACATGTATCCAGGTTGGACATGGCCTACTGATTATTCAAATGACACTCAAATGGTCACTGATCCTGAACCAAATTCAGAAGCTTTAAGGCCAGAAGCTCCTGAATTCATACCTCAAGTTTGTCCGGATGCCCCTGAGGAGGATTGTAGGACACTCTCTGAATTAGCAGATCCTTTACCTAGTCTATCTGAGCCAGAGGAACCTGTTACTCAACCGGAGCAAGAAAGACTGGAGTCTGTTCAGTGTTCACCTCTTCCTACGGATGATGACCCTGATGAAGGCCCATCCTGGTTCCTAGAATCAAGGTCTAAACGACCAGTGCGTCCACCACAGAGACTTACTTATGATGCACCTGGTCATAGTACTGAGGAGGCCATCACTACAGTGCGAAGATCACCTGAAGTGAGCATTCCACCTGAAGAATCAAGAACTAAATTGTGTTCCGCACAAGCCATCAACACACCTTGGGGAAGATGCCCTTTGTCTTCTTCTTTTATTGAGCAATGTCGTAAGTTAGGTGTGGTTCTACCCAGTGTAATTGTTTAAATGAATGTTTCATGGGCATGTTGCATCTGCCAACGCAGATCTTGGTTACACCAATTTGCTGTTTCAAATTGTTCTTTGGAGGGACCCAAAGGTCTCAGTGGGGAGAGAATGTAGCTCCTATATAATATACATATATGTGCTATCGTCGATTTGGGCGGTACATTGGTGCAGGGGGATAGAAATATCCGGTTATTCAGCGGCTCCTTAGGGGGTGAGCGCTACATATATATAAATATATATATAAATGTATTGTAGGTAACTAGTCTCAATGTAGAGGCAAACTCGCCGCCTCTTCAACCTAAAATGACAGCTTTAATTCCAGACAGCAATCAATCGACAAAGAAAAGTTACAGGCATCCAGCCAAAAAATTAAATGGACATAAACAAATAAAAGTCCACTCCAATGAGCCTTACTGGGTATTAGCTTTAGTCCTCTGAGCTGGGTCCTTTTCCGCTATGGGAACAGTTACAGTCCATCCCCGTCCTGGATGGCTCCAAACACAGAACTTGCTGCATTCAGCACACTGTCTCTCCTTGCTCTGAAACACACACATCCCCCAGCTAGGTGCAGCTGCACACTAATGAAGTCCTGTGCAGTCTTCACTAAACTACGGTCCATGGAACTAGGAGCCTGTCCCACCCAGAGCTCTATCAGACTCCTAGTAACACCAGGCCCAGGATTTGTTTTTACTAGGGCTGTGGAAATTAAAGATTAATTTCTCGATTAATCGTTAAACTTTTTGATAGATTAAAATTATTTTGATCGCTAATGAAAACACTCACCTCTCCGCCAGCTTCCGGGTGTCCCGTCAGCGATCCGGTGACGTCACCTGATTCCTCCCCCTTCCCCAAGTGGCTCCATCGGCTAACAAAGGGAAGGGGGGAGGAGTCCGGTGACGTCGATGTCCGTGACGTCACTTGACTCCTCCCCCCTTGTTAGCAGACCGGTGAGTTTGCCCAAGAAACTTTCTACACGAGCGTCAGCCAAGGCATTGGACTATACACATACAGCACAGCAATGAAGTAATAAAATGAACTTGGATCACACTAATCCAGCTAGTTATTATTCTGAGTTGCCCCACTCATGCGGCGGCCATATTGAGTGGGGCACATGAGATTAATAACGTGCTGGATTAGTTTGATCATAGTTCATTTTATTACTTCATTGTTGTGCTGTATGTGTATAGGCCAACGTAGTTGGATCTGTATGTGCCTTATAATTAATCGAAATTAATCGGTTAAATTTTTTTTCGATTAATCGAACACGAAAATTTTAATCATTACCAGCCCTAGTTTTTACCCATACATTATATATATATATATATATATATATACATACACACATACACAGTGTGTGTGTGTATATACAGTCATGGACAAAAATATTTGCACCCCTGCATTATTTCTCGGTCAGATAATTCACCACTTTGCGCAGAAAATTGTTGCAATTAAAAATGTTTAGGCATTCTCATGTTTATTTATTTTGTTTGTATTGGTATGACATAAAAAAAGTGGAGAAAAGAAAGCCAGACCTGACATATTCCACGTGAAACTCCAAAAATGGACTGGACAAAATTATTAGCACCCTCAATTAATATTTGGTAGCACAGCCCTTGGAAAAAATAACTGAAATTAATGGCTTCCTTTAACCATCAATGAGTTTCTTACACCTCTCTACAGGAATTTTGGACCACTCTTCTTTCGCCAAATGCTCCAGGTCTTTCAGATTGGAAGGTTTCCTTTACCCACCTGCTGTTTTGAGATCTCTCTACAGATGCTCTATGGGATTCATATCTGGACTCATTGCTGGCCAGCCCAATACTCTCCATCGCTTTGTCCGAAACCATTTTTGGGTGCTTTTTGACATGTGCTTTGGGTCATTGTCCTACTGTGAGACTCATAACCTCTGTCGGAGACCCAACTTTCTGACACTGGGCCCTACATTGCACCCCAGAATTCTTTGGTGGTCTTCAGATTTCATAATGCCACCCACACAGTCAAGACTTCCAGTGCCTGAAGCAGCAAAGCAACCCCAAATCATCAGTGAACCTCCACTCATTTCTTTTTCTGAAAACAGTAGCGGTAAAAGCTTTTAAAGCGTCGCTCAATTTTGGGGATTAGTAGTTTTTTGCGATTTCGTGTGTATGGGCAATTTTAAGGCTTGACATGTTTGGTGTCTATTTACCTGACGTCACCCCGTCTTTTATATTTTACCAAAAAAACTGGGTATTAATAAATGTATTATAACATAATGTAAAAAAACTGTTTTTTTTTCTAAATTTTCGATAATTTTTCCTTAATATAATAAAAAATAAAAACTCCAGTGGGGATTAAATATCTCCAAACGAAAGCTCTATCTGTCCCTCAAAAATTGTATTAAATTTATTTCAGTACAGCGTTGCACGACGGAATAAATGTCAGTCAAAGTACTGCAGCACTGAAATATGGCCTGGCCAGGAAGGGGGTTAAACACCTGGTCTTTAAGTGGCCTAGACACACACTTAAAATCCGTGGTGTTAAACCCCCTTCCTGTCCAGGCCATTTTTCAGTATTCAGCACTGCAGTAATTTGACTGACATTTATTCCGTCATGCAACGCTGTACTGAAATGAATTTTATACCATTTTTTGGGGGACAGATAGAGCTTTCCTTTGGTGGTATTTAATCACCACTGGGGTTTTTATTTTTTACTATAGTAAGGAAAAATTACAGAAAATTAAAAAAAAACTGTTCCCCTATATTAAATTATAAAACATTTATTATTACCCAATTTTTTGGTAAAATATAAAATACGGGGTCACGTCGGGTAAAAAGACACCACACATGTCAAGCCTTAAAATTGTGCGCGTCCGCAAAACCTCAAAAAACTACAATACCCAAAATTGGCCATAGGCAACGCTTTAAAAGCTTTTACCGCTCATCAGTTTAGTGTTATCAGTGATTAATGACCCTAAAATTATTGCTCTCACTCCAACATTCATGGCGATATGTAACATGTGTAGCGCAATTGTATTTTTTGCTTGCTGGCGCATCTGACGCATATTTATGTTTATATGTGCGTAGACGTGGGGAAGAGGGGGGGGGGCGCAGCCAGACAGCACATACAAGCGATCGGCAGACTATAGAGCCGCCGATCGCTTGTATGTGAAACAGCCGGTAACAGCTTTGTACAACGGACAGGTTTTTTCTGCCCATGCGCACGTGAGCAGAAAAAGAAAGCCGTCTGCCGTCCGTCCGTTTTATTGCCACTGGCGGACGGCAAGTGGTTAAACAAGTACACATTAATGGAAATGTGGAAGCATATAGGTTTGTGGTCATGGGAACCACATCATTACAGTGGCCTAGATGCACATAACTGAAATATGGTTGGATTAATTAGAATTAAAAATGATAAAGGCTGCTCAGGCAACGTCTAAAGAACTTTTTTTTTTCAATAATAGCATGGCTACTATTATCTAGGTAATGTAAAACTGACAGAACATCAGTCATGAAGAACTCCCAGGGTGCTGGAAGTTCTACCGACTCATTTCTTTTAGTGCAGAATAAACTTAGTCAGACCACAGGTCATGCAATATGACACTAATTAACTGAAATAAAAGATATAAGGGTTAATTCAAGATGTGCTGGTTTGTGAACCCATTTCCCTACTCTCCTCATCATTATTAATGGCTCTGCAGAAATTACATTGCTAATTATGTGCTTAATCTGTGTTTGCTGCTTTTCTTAGGCTCGCAGGAGGCTTTTAATTGAACAGAGTAGCCTCTTGTTTAAGCAACATCATTACGATAAAAGTTCCTAATTGAGAAGCATCTTCCAATCTATTATTCCTATGTATTACTATCATACTGTCAAGTGGATTCCTTTGACGTAGAACAACATTAGGAAACCAGAAAGATGATGGCTGAAGATGGGGAATCAGCAGTCTAATCTGCTCACATTAGTGGTCCCACTTCTCTGCCACCCAGGGCAGCCATCAGGGGGGTACGGCCATAACTAATGTAAGTGGCTGAGGTGGCTAGGGGGGCCCGAGCTCCGACCAGCAATTTTTTACTATAAATTAATATATACAGGGAAGTTAGTACGGTCCCGGGCCCCCCTGTACTATTGGTACGTTCCGTTTTGTTTTTTCAAAGCGCAGAGCGAGGCATGCAGGAGGAGAGGAGCACAACTGATGGATTGTTAAAGGAGAACTATGAGATGAGTGATTTCCACTCACCTCATAGTTCTAAGCCGACCTGTGACAATGAGACTGTCACAGGTCGGCTCAGTAGATCGGGAGGTGAGGGAACACATACCGGGTTCCCTCGCCTCTCGATCCTGTCACGG
>NW_017310755.1:0-1061 GCF_000935625.1 Nanorana parkeri | reverse complement strand
TAGAGATGGGAAGTTCGGATCTTTTAAATGAATCGATTCGTTTGAATCAGTTCATTCAAAAGAACCGATTCATGAATCGAATCTTCGGTTCACTTGCTGATTCGGCTGACGAGCCAGTGAACCGAAGCTCAGGAGCTGTCTGAACCTTCATAGAGGATTCTGATTCAGAAAAGAGTGTCAGGCATCTCCTGGGGTACATTGATCCTAACGCTATCAATAAATTTAAGTGAAACAATGTTAAGTGAAAAAGAATAAAATAAATAAAAACTAAAATCAAAAATTGTTTATTTAAAAATGTGTATTTTTGTGTAAATGTGTAATTATCTGCCCCACTGTCGAGGTCATGGTTGTCAGAACTAAACAAATCCATGTATCCAGGGGTGTGAAAAACTCAGGACTGGAGGGGTAAATAATATAATTAAAATTGAGGTTTAAATGTATTTTTATGTTATTGAAAAAAGACCGCTCTCTCATTTAGTTATATAGCTACTGAATGAAACAGATGTTTCAGAAGGGATGCCTGTACTATTCTGACTCTGATTGTTGTGATAGCGATTTATTCCTTGTTGAGACCTCTATGCCTGGCCTGTATAAGCAGATTCAATCACTGAGGACAATCATTGTCAGATAGCTGAACTCACCAATACCGTTTCATCCACAAAGGTTGCTTTATTCTGCACATCAGACAACAGGATACAGCAGATGGATGGTTTTCTGTATTATGCAGACAAAAGATGATGCCTTTCCTAGCGTACTATGCAGAATACATGTGTCCTTGTTACATGTGGCCTGTTAGCTGTGGCTATGACACAGGAAGTACTGACCAATAGACATGTGCGATTCGTTTCGTTCCGAATCGAAATTCGGACGAATTTTCGGAAATTCGGACATTCGGATGTATCCGAATTCCGAATTACAGATATAACGAATGCAAACGAATCCGAATTTCCGTTTCTGAAATTCGGTAGCGGTAGTTCGTTCGAATGTTCGTTTCGTTTCTTATTCGTTTCGTCCATTGAAGAAAACATTTTTCCCCCTCAAATGTCACTTTGCTGCAAACG
>NW_017310754.1:0-14261 GCF_000935625.1 Nanorana parkeri | reverse complement strand
GTGGCGTGTTTGTGAGGTTAGTAAATCAACCCCTATGACTCTTTAAGATGCTCTTTTGATGCCCAGTCATGTTACTGACCTGTTGCCAATTAACCTAATTCCTTGCAAAATCTTCTTCCACCTTTTACTACCACTTATCTTTGCCAACTTTTTTGAGATGTGTTGCTGCCATCAATTTCAAAATTACGTTATTATTTGTATAAAATGGTACATTTTCTCAATTTAAACATTTAATTGTATGTAGATTTTTCACAGCGTCCCAACTTTTTTGGAATTGTGGTTGTATAATATCTAAAATCTGCTATACATTTTTAACTAATAAGGCTTTTAATTTGACAGACAAAGAGTCCCACTTGAATCTATTCGATATACCCCTGGGGTACCACATGTTGAAAATCTCTACATTAAAGCATAAAATGTTTACAGGTGACAGAAACCTCTCACAGCAGAAAGTGCTTATTATACATGTAAAAGTTTTCCTATCCTAAAATGAACACTCAGCAGAGAAAATAGCTTTTAACTATCGCTCCTTCAATCTTCTGCTTTGTTCGCAAGCCCTTCATGTATCTTTTTTAGAATTACAGTTTCAATCCCTACAAAAGAACCCATGAAAATGAAAATGTAAAGAAATCAATACAGTGCTACAAGTCCATGCTCTCTTCATTTCTCAGAGTTCAGGAACTGTGCTGAAGTTACAACCTTCCAACCTCTCAACATCAGCAGTGATTTGATCATTTATTTAAAGTGATGCTTTATCAGAGGCTTCTGTATAATTCTGTTTCTGGCATGTTCTGTATGAGGTAAACCATATTCCCCGAGCTGAAGGCTACACTACAATAAATATAAAAATGACAAGGATTGTTCTTCCTCGTGAGCAAGAGACCAAGTGAAAGCTATTTAGCCAGTAAACTGGTGAAGGGAGTGTTTACTTATTATACTTTCCCAGCACTCTCAAACCCTTTACAAAGTAGAAATATATGCCCCTGATCATGGAGTAAATAGCACATAATCCAACTTCCTGCATAGTCCATACTTCCTCCTGGAGTACCAATGCTGCAAAAGAGGCTGATGCTAGTCAGCACCAGTGATGGTACTTTAAGATGGGATATCCTATCCATTTGCAGAAGATGGGCTGCTATAAGTGTAACAGAAGGCTTTATAGTGATGGTCTTCTTGCTATAAGGATAGGTTTTATGTCTGGTGTGTCAGGCTGGTAACTCTTTCAAGTGTTGAGGAGCTAGCTCAATTTCACATGTTGAATGACACCTCAATACAGTGAATGCATAGCACTAAAAGTCTCTAAGTATAATCTAAAAGTTGCTAAACACTCTCTAGCATTATTGGCAGTCTAGAATAGTCTCTAGGAACACATCAGTGGTATCTAACGGTCTTTCAGGCCATTGTAAATAGTCATTTGCAACATATCAATGGCCTCTAATCAGGGCAGCCTTCAGAAACTTTGGGGCCCCTTACACGGCTTTAGGCCGGGCCCCCAACCCCCCCGCACCGCCAAACATGTCAAGCATCCATGAAACCACAAAAAACTACATTAACCAACATTTTCCATACGCGACGCTTTAAATGCTTTTACGGCTCATCAGTTTAGAGCTATCAGTGATTGATGGGCCTAGAATTATTGCTCTCACTCCGACGCTCACGATGATACATAACGTGTGTGGCGCAATGTTTGTTTTTTGCATGTAGGCGCATCCGACGCGTGTTTGCGTTGCATGTGCGTGCACGTGGGGAGCAGGGAACCTTAAAAAAAAAAATTTACATTCTTTTTTATGTTACTTTAATTTTTACACTCAGCTTTATTGCCATTACATAGCGGGCTAAAAAGCCCCTTATGTAATAGCACATACAATGTGACAGGTCCTCTTCATGGAGACTTCAGGGGTTTTGCATACCCCTAATGTCACCTAGGGACCCCTAAGAAGCTGAGGAAGCAGAGATCTGCATCACCAGCTTCTTCTGGCTCTAAGGGGTCGTTCACACCACTTGCAGTGCGATCCGGCCGGAACGGACTGCTTACATTGCGGCCCCGCCATTGGATTTTCTGGGCACCGCACGGAGACAGCAGTTTGGCGGGTCTCCCCGCAATGATCAGAGAGAGATTCAGCGTCTTCCAGCCGCTGATCTCTCCTACGATCACTGGACCCAGAAGTGATGTGTAAAACTGTGCACCCTATGTAATTCTTGTATTGTGTGCAACCAGAGGCGTAACTAGAACCTTCAGGGCCCCGGTGCAAGAAACCATGAAGCCCTGCCCCCACGGCACCGCATGGTTAACAGGACGGCTGCCGAGGTCCCCAGCAAGCGCGGGACCTCAGGCAGCGCTTCAGTTTAAACTTTTAGTGCTGGTGTTCTGTCAAAAACGCCGACCCAGTATCTGTGTTTGCACACAGACGGAATTAACGAGGAAACCGGCATTTATTTACAGTATTAGTTTTTAATGGTTAATTGTGACTGTTAATAATATACCATGCATGGCAGTAAATGATTGCTGGAATTCTCGGTGGCCAGGGGGCGGAGCTAAGAGGAGAGGGTCCTCACAAACCAGAATATGCTGCCCGGCGGTGCCTGCAGCACATTCTGCTGGACCTAGGGACAGCCTCTCCTGCCCTGCCGCACAGCCGCCCGTACATGCTGTGTGTGGCAGAGCGGCAGGGAAGGAGAGGCACAATCTCGGTGGGGGCCCTCTTCTCCGTCGCTGCCCCCTCCCCAACAGGCGGAACGCCAGGGCCCGGTCGCAATTGCAACGACCGACCCTGGTAGTTCTGCCAGTGTGTTCAACATATATTTACAGTAGGTGGCATTAATAACAGCAGGCAAAGCTTCACTATGAATGTATGTAATAGACTTCTTTGTTTGGGTTAATGAGCTGCAGCTTTATAAACTTTGTAAAGGTAATATTTCTATAATTGCATGTACGAAATAAAAAATAAGGATTTTGTTAACAATTATATTTTAAGGACTCTCTCAGCATGTGGGAAACTTCCATATTGTTAGAAGAACAAGAGAATGAGATTATAACCCTTTAGTGACCAGGATGGAATGTTTTAATAAACAAGCAGTGCTGTCTGTCCCCCCCCCCCCCCTCAGTGTCCGTCGCCCACTCTCACCCCCCCTCCTCTCAGTGTCCATCGTTTTTTCTCACTCTTCCACCCCCCCTTCTCTGAGGGGAGGGGGGGAAAGAGTGAGACACAGACCGACCATCCTGAGAGGAGGGAGGGAAGCATGAGAGAGAGGCCGACACTAAGAAGCTGTCAGCGTCGGTCGATCTGTCTCTCTCTCCCCCCAGTCCCTATCACAACCCCCACCATTCCTGGGGCCTCTGTCTGCAGGCCTGGGAAACGCTTACCTTTCCCCTTCAGGCAGGCAGCAGCAGACATGCTCTTCATCCTCCATCTCTGGCGCTTCTGCCCGGGAGTCGGGACATTAAGCTCCGCCCCCTGTAAGCACTTCAGGGGAAGATACCAATAGCGCGGGGGGCCCGGGACCAGGCAAATGCAACTTCTTATAATTCGATCAGAAAACATTATAGCTTGGAGGCCAAGGCCCCTTACAATGGTACTGGCCGTACCCCCATGACGGCGGCCCTGCCTCTAAGAATCCAACGTAACTTGCAACCAGTCTCTTAACAGCCTTAAATAATTGCATAGTCTCTGCCTGCCCCTTGTAACCTGTCATAAGTCTCTAAAAGCCTGTAGTAATATATCAGCAGCCTCTAATAGTCTTTTACAATGGCCATGTTAAAATAATGACCTATTTCTGCACACATCTTTTGGTTTTATAATACATATTATGCTTGAGCCACATACATCAAGCCATGCTTATTTAACAGTGTGTTTTTACAGGCCCCTTCCCCAGTTATACTCACCACCACTCCCTTACAACTTCTGCCTCCTCTACAGCCAGCAGTGAAATCCAAAGTGTCTAGGCTAGGGGGAGCCACAACATCATTCTTCTTCTTCATGTGATAGTGATTGGGCCTAGTGATCAGTTGTTAAACAGAAGCTCTCTCATATGAGTATATAAGGCATTCTGTGATTGCCGGAGATGAAGCGAGGATATGACATAATCTCTCCTCCTCCAATCACAAAATGGACGGGAGATTACAGATGGATTGTACAGTCAGAATAAAACATATGTGGCCAGCTTTAAATCTACTCTACCAATCTGATGACAGGTTCTTTTGGTGCTATAATGTCAAGCTTTGAGAAAAATATAAGGCATTTTGTGAATAGGCAATAGTGAGAAGGGACGGGTCACGGGGATGACTTTGCTGCTTGAGTCGCATCTCTTGCTCCCCGCAGAGCCTGGCCAATATTTGTAGGAAACGGTGTGCTGCAAGGTAAGATTTTTATACTTAGCAGTGGACCTCCACACATAACACACCACTTTTTAATAATCATTTATACACTCAATGTGGTTTGTAAATGATCATTTTTTTATGGAGTTTGGCTACAAGTAAATTTTTACAAAAATAAATATTGTAGCAAGCTCTGGATTCAGCACCATGCACAGCACATAGGTCTGTTTCACTCTGTATAACATTCAGAAACTAAAATGCTTGGAAGAATACAATTACATTGCTCTAGAACTGTTCATGCATTCTGTTGCTGTGGGCAAGCTCTAAGCATGCATCCTTATTTCCTGGTGCATGCTGTTAGATATGGCAGTTGTTGAACTAGGCTGTATACTCTTGAGATGGAGAAGCTTGTCATTATAGCAACAAAAGAACCTGTCATCAAATTGGTAGAGTAGATTTAAAGCTGGCCACAAACGATACATTCCAATTGTACAATCCCTCTGTAATCTCCTGTAGATTTACCAACAATTATGTAGCTATATCCAGTTAGGTACACATTCACTCTACATATATTTTGGTTGATTTGACAGATTGTAATATATGTGGCACGAAAACCAATCAATGGCAGCTGTATAGTGCAGTCTAATCAAAAATACTTCTATCAGTTGCTACTATACTTTGCATGTCTGTCTTTGCCTTGCTAAAGGAAACATAACATGAATTATGGTTCATTTTAATTTAATTTTAAACTCTATGTATTTGTAAACCTTTGTATATTTTCTTATTTTACTATCTATCTTTCTTTGCATTACAAAACAATATTTGAACAAGGCCATTACACTGGTGGCACAAAGCATTGTGGACTTCCTAATGATAGTGCACAGAGACAACAGAAGCTGTTTTCTTTCAGACTCTCTCTAACCCAGGGCTGTGCAACTCCGGCCCTCTTGCTGTTGTGGAACTCCAAGTCCCCAGAGGCATTGCAAGACTCTGACAGCCAAAGGCATGACTCCCAGAGACAGAAGCATGATGGGATTTGCAGTTTCACCACAGCTGGAGGGCCAAAATTGCCCACCCCTGATCTAACCTACACTTTCTGCAAAACAGTCTGAAAAATAAGCCAAGGAAGGGGCTAAGTCATTGCTGTGCCAGATTTGTTAGTGAAGGTAATTTAGGGCTCTTAAACTCTGTAAACAATTGTCTTTTTCAAAAGAGTAGCTAAATATAGCTTGTCATACATGAGAGCACCACCTCTTGGCTGGATATGAAAACACAGAATATGCATGTGCAAATGTTAAGATCTACCTATCCTTTCCATTATAAAAATAAATATGTACAAAACCACTATAAACCTTTTAGAAAAAGTATTTTTTTCTGCAACTGGCAATGATTTGTAAAGATGAAAAAACATGTCTTTCTTGACTGTTAGGCAAACAGAACTCACCCAGAGATGTAATTTCTCGCTCAAGTGATTGGTGCACTGCTGCTCCGAGAAGTAGTTGTATCATTTAAAATTACAGATGTCATTTTGAGCACATCATTCTCTCTCATCGAAAAGTCCCCTTATTCAACCCTGATGTGCATAGTTCAAAGGCCATGCAATCAATGCATTATTATTATTATTTTAAAAACACTCCTGAGGCAGTCTGCACAAAGGTTTGCTGGACAGCAAATCTCAATCCCACAGGGTTTGCATCAAACCCATGGTAGCGGAGAATCCCAACCTCATCCCCACAAATAGCAGCAGATGAGACTCTGCAATTAATTTGCTAAAATCCTCATAATGTACATAACTTGTACAATGTACATAACTTTAATTAGGTAAATGAGGATATAATGAAACTGTCCCTTTTTAATTAGAGCAACTATTGAAGATTTAGATGATATACTCACACAACCTCACTGAGCTAACATCTGCTTAGATACTTTAATAGAACTACTCGACAGTGTTGGTGAGGTTTTGAGATATATGACCTTCCTGTATAAGAACAGAAGAAAGTATAAAACACAATTTGGGGCTGCTACAGCATTAAGAGGAAAATACATCAAAAAAGAATACCTTCATTAGAAGAGACTAATATTTTTTATTATTGATTTTATTATTTGTCTGTTCTAATAAAGATATACTTTGATGATGCATTTTCCTCTTCATGTTTTTATCCAACTCATAACAGCCTTAAATTGTGGTTTGTTTGTTTTTTTATATTCTTTTTGTAGTTTGCATAAGCTGTATACCCAGGGAATCTAGCTAATAGTATGGATATAGAAGTCGCAATTCATATTGTCGTCTTTCAGAAAAATTATTTAAGTTTACTCAAAGACCTAAGATCATAGGAATGGTCTTAAAACCATGCATTTCAAAATAAGGTTTCTTTTGTTAAGAAAGTATTTAGAATTTTTATTAAGTGATCCTTCAACAGACCATCTCTCCACCAAATGAAACCAGAAGTGAGGATTTTGCCATTCCCAGTTTCTTGCCTGTCATTCCCTGGCCGCTGTGGCCAGAGAGGAACCTGATCAAGCCCAATCTGTCCATAGGTTACAATGGAGGGGATCTAATAGACATTCAATGTCTCTTTAAAGAGAACCTGTTACATACATTGTGCTATTACATAGGGGTCTTGTTAGCCACCAATGTGATAACAATACATTTAAGTGTATAAAATGTAAATCCATGCTTCGTGTGTGCCTACCTATGAAAAAAGGGCCATTGCACCACACGTTAGATATTGTCACACAAGCCAGAGTGAGAGCGATAATTATAGGGCCTTCATTTATGGTTAACTCTAAACTGATGACCCATAAAAGCTTTTAAAGCCTTGTCTACGGCCAATTTTGGGTGCCAAAGTGTGTCATCGTTTCACAGGCACGTGTACATTTAAAGTTTGACTTGCTTGGTATCTATTTACTGAACACAACCCCACAGTTTATATTTAAACAAAATAGTTAATAATAATATTGTGTTTGTGTGCGGTAAAATTAACAGTGTATTTTTGACTGAAAATGTAGGTTTGATAAACAGATATGCCTACAGATAATATCATGCCTACAAGAGTACTGGACACTGGCAAACAAAAAAACTGTAGGCCATCCCAGGGTGTAATCCCCCCTACTACTAGCATGCTTCAGTTTTGTAGCAAAGCGGTATAGAGAGAATGATCATACCCACAAAGAGGCGGGACCTGTGTCCCTCAATTAACACCAGGAAAAGAATTTCCCTGTTAATAGAAAAACTGTTTTCTTTCTCATTCTTTGAGGGACACAGAAAGTCGTAGACTTTCAGGACTTTCAGAGCAGTCCAACTGGGGGCTGGGTAACAAAGCAAACAATAACTAATGGCCCATTGTAAACAACAGGAAAACTCAGAGAGCAACCTGAAGGACTTTATGCCCAAAGCTGACATCAAATAAGGCAGAAACGTGCATCTAGCATTTAGAGTACAACAGAAGACCAGGTGGCAGCCTTACAAATCTAGGAAACAGCTGTCTGATGCCGACACAGACCTAGTGGAGTGAGCTTTAACAGGAAAGGGGGAAGCTGACCTTTAACATATATGCTTGAATGGTCTGCCTGACCTACCTAGAGAAGGTGAAATGAGAAACTGGGGCACCCTTTCGTGGCCCATTTAGAATGACATCAGGGAAATGAGTCTTTCTGAAAGAAGCAATGGCTGAGCGATAGATTCACACAGCCCAAACCACAATCAGACAGTAGAGTGAAATTTCCTTTTTATGAACCGGAGTTGGAGAGCTACAAGGTAAACAACCTTGTGGGTAAGAGTAGAGAGAGGAATATCTCTAATGGGTTCAAATTATTACTTTTTTTATTGACAAGATAGTCCAGAGATGAGCAACAAAAAATAATGAAAGGTCTGAGGCATAAAACATATCAGGAGAGACTGCAGGAACTAAATATGTTCAGTTTAGAGAAAAGAAGGGAAAGGGAGGACATGATTGAAACCTTTAACCCTTTCGCTGCCACTGTCGTATCTCATACATCGCTGGCAGAGGGCCCGTTTAAACAGATAGCCACCAGTACTCTGTTTACATGTGTAAAGCCGACTGTCTGTTTTACACTGGAAGTAATTCTGGCGGCTAAGCTGCCACCAGATCACTGCCACAGGGCAGTGCAGTGCATGTCTGACACTCTCCCCTTGCTCCACTGCCCATCCTGTGGGCTGGGAATTGGCATGTCGGGTGTCGGCGGGAAGCCGGGAAGGAGACCATCGAACATGAATTTGAAAATCTCCTTCCTGCTCTATGGGACTGGAAGTTGCATCACTTCTGGTCCCCCAGCTGTCATTGCTCAGCTCCAGAAGATAGGCAATAAGCTATTGGAGCGTGATCCACTCCCTAGCAATGAGAACGCCACCTGGACTGCAATGCCGCCAGCCTATGTGAGCCGAAGGTTGGACTGCTGCTCAGTGACTGCCAATGCTCTGGTCAAGAGGAAGGAGGCAGCTGACCACTTAATTTGTTCTCTAGACAATTTAAGTGAACACCTATGAATAGCCCAATATATGACGATAATGGACCTGACCAAAGGGTATTGATAGATCCCACTCTCCGAGTCAGCCAAGGAGAAAAAAGCATTTTCTCCTAATGGGGTTTCCTTAGCATTAGAAGATGCTCTTTGAGTTACATAATGCTCATGCTACATTTCAGTGGGTAATAAATAGGATACTCCGTCCTCATCAAAAGTATTCTGCTGCTTACCTAGAAGACATGATCTTCTAATGACAGCAGACCATTAAGGACATCTGGTTGTATCCAGGATGGAAAATATTTATATCCCAAATTCAGGAGGCTTACTAAATATTTTTCCTATCGATTAGCTGGGAGAGCTGTGGTTGTTTGGACAGGTTGATTATACAAGGAAAAAAGGGAGAGGGGTATTCCTGGAGACCAAAGCCTATGTGTGTATTTCTATTCAATTGGGATGGACTTGGTCATCAAGATTTATTGAACCAAATAAACATATGAAAGAAGTAAGGAGGTCTCCCAGGTAAAAGGTAACTGGGAGTAGCGGTTCATAAAAATAAATCGAGACCAATTTTGTCAGTGAAAAATTAGTACAAAATGTATTAAAGTAACCAGGATGCCAAACAATATTAATGTGCTTCTCAAGTTTCAGAATTAAAAGACAACGTTGTTAACACTCATACATACACTCATGCAAACCTGTGGGCCCCACACATACATTGACAATGTAAACCTCCTATATATCGTCAAGGGGATTCTTCGTTTAGTGATATTGATCCCTCAGGGTTCTATAAATAATCATCAGAAATGGTCACAGTTCTATTCCTGTGGGTAGAGGGGAATTGCCCTATATCACAAAGGGTGTCGATATACGAATATTTAGCCTTTACGGATCTGTGTCCATTTAAGGATTTCAGAGACAAAGGGGGTGATTTACTAACCTAAACACACGCACGCACCAGGTGCGTGTGATTTTCACACAGCAAAACGTATTTATCAACCAAAAGTGTCTAAAAGCATATTTCCACTAATGCCATATATGGAAAAATCATGCACATGATGCATATATAATGCTGCTTCACAGTTTAGACAAAAATGGTTAGCCCATGCATTTACATTCCTGCATTCATCAACGCAAGCAACACAACATAGAGCTAATTTACACAACATCACCTTGCAATTAATGTTTGGCTTTGCACAACACACCTGCTGGGTGTGTACACACTACAAAGGTGTTCAGATTCCACCCATAGATCATGCTGGGAGGGAACACACTACAGAGGTGTATACATGTTCGTGGTGTGTTTATAAGGTTAGAAAATCAACCCCAAAGTATTCTTTGGTAACAATATTGCAGTGTCCCCGTGGTAAACATAAATTCAGGTGATTAAGATTTCTTAAAAGTGTCGCTGTACTATCGGATCCATCATCTCAGAGTCCCGGGTTCAGCGTGAGTCCATAACACCCATCACTTAGTTGTGATTGGAGAGGGGAGATAAGTGAGATATATTGCTGTCGGTGTATTGTTGTACTCACTGTTAGTTGTCTCAACCCTGTTCTGTCCACTCCGATCTTGGGGAAGCTTATCCCTTGGGTTTCAATTTGTAGACACGGTGCACCGTGATTTTTGGAGTATTCCAGTGTTCCGCACAGTGGTGTTTGGCTCCACGTCTGATAGCCGGTGTTTTCCTCCCCTTATGGATGTGGTGGATCTATTGTCTGATCCATTCACATGGAGGTTGTCTTTTGTGTAGGGTCACACAGCTGCTCAATCAAGCACACATTAGCCGATGCATTTCGCCCCTCCTGCCGGGGCTTCGTCGGGGCTTCGTCAGAGCTCTAGAAAGAAAGAGTAGAAAGTAAAGGGGCAGCACAAAGTAGGTACTTATGAGTCATCCAAAGTTCCAAACTCTTCTAAAATCCTCCTGAACAACAATGCAAAACGCCAAAAGGTATACTTATATTATTCATTTTCCTTTCACTTCAAATGTCTTATTATCTTTGACAGACTCTTATGTCTTGACAGTTATATTTTTTTCAGACAACATAGTGATTAAATAGAAAATATTAATGTCAGGATTTCTGTCTAAACATACTGAAGATGAAGAGTGATGGTAATAACATTTGCACCTAAAACACTGCTATATCTTATTACTTTGCAGCTAAGGAGGAATATATGGCGGTCACAGAGGGATGTAACAATAGACAGAGAAGCTTAGGGCAGCTGTGTGGCTTGTGTGCTTGTGAAGGTCTTGTTTCTGGTTCTCAACATCAGTAAAGAAAACTGCTTCTTCGGAACCTACACGTTTTTTGTGTTATTTCTTAATATAGTGCTAGCAATAAAAAAGTAAGGGTATAAGACATAGCACTGGCTGCAATTGCTCTTTTGTATGTGTATTTCTGTGTTTAGCAGGTTTTATCAGTACTAAGGAAATTTTATATGAACATGTATCACAATTTACCCTGGAACCTTATAAGAACAAAGATCACTCCCATGATGTACTACAAACTCAAAACATATTAGTAAATTAAAAATGAGATTGTAGTCCATCACGGGAGTGAGCTTGGAGTGGTGGCTACTTTACAACACACACAGGGACCATGGGGAACAAAGTAGCCCCCCTCCAGAAGGAAGACAGTGTGATCACCAATTCAGAGATGATTTGAGGATCTACAGCCGAGTGATGCACAAATAAGATACATTTTTGTTAATAGGTAAGGTACTTGGATGCATTTGTAAGATTTATGAATTGTTCAAGAAACTTTTGGACGATTTCTTAAGGGACCGCAATATGCAGGGGTACAGGTACTCCTAGAATAAGATCCTAATAGGTTGGACTTGATGGACTAATGTCTTTATTCAACCTCAAATACTACGTAACTATTTAACTCCTGAGTATAGTGTCACTTTAAAGCAGAACTCCATACAGGCATAAAAAAAAGAAAACAATAAACACAGTTATGTATTAAAAAATATTTAAATGTTACTAGACTCTTGAGGTCAATCAGGTGCCCTGCTTGTACATGTATTGACAAGGAACATGCTGAGAGGAGGATAGAGCAAAGATAGGAGGATAGGAAATTACCTAATTGTGTTGCGGTCCCTTCACTATGCAGTCACAAGCTCCTGGCAGGGAGGAGACCAAGCCGTGTTGATTAACTGTAGCAGAAAAAAGTCAGGTCACTAAGCTGGTGGTGCTGCATAACAGGATTGTATAAATCTCAGGACTGCATGGACAGAAACACAAATCCTAAGGCAGTAAAAATGGCTCTCATCTATGTTTTTCTGTTTCTTGTAATTTTTTTATTGACAAAACAAAGTACACAGATCCATGCATTGGTGAGCATAAACATACGTAATAAGGACAGGATATGTGTAAACATGTAACAATGTGGCATTAGATAAAAAATATCGAGTTTGGTGTAAAACATCTATTAACTTTGTGTTTACCTGTTTTCCTAGAGTTTAACTTTAATAATAATACCAAAACTAGCATGTTGAGAAGAAACTATCATGTATGTAAACTGTGAAATATACATGAAGGTAATATTTGCGGTAATGTCTACTTTTTGCTTAATTTTTATGACATATTTATATACAGAACAAGTTTTACGAATAACTGCTGTGTGTGCCATAGCCAAGTCACCTTCAGAGTTTAGGGCCCATTCACATCTATGCGATAATACATGCATTGCCACAATGCACAGCAACGCACCATGAAGGTGTAAGAGCATTGTGGTGCCATTCATTTTCAATATCATCCCAACACGCTAAGGGAATGCACCTGGGTTACATTGTACCACAATTCACTTCTATGCGTTGGGCATTTTTGTTGGTTTCTGGTCCATTGTAGTGTTTTGGAGTTTTATGGGCGTGACATAACACGCATTCATGCACCATAGACGGCCTGCTAGGTGTGAATAGGCCCTATTGTTTTCAATGAAAATCTACTGACATATATTCCTCCATTGGAAACAGAAAAGCGTAACCACTGTGCTGTACTGCTAAATAGGAAGCAGATGTAATGGTGTGTTAAATAAACCTATAATATTTTGAAATATAGAATATTCATATTCAGTTGATCACATTTATAGGCATATAAAACTAATTAAAAATACATATGCTTATAGAAATTCCCTTTAAGAAAGTCTTTCCCATCCTGTGTAATAAATCCCTTTTTATGGACTGTGTGTGTTCAATATACAGTATATACACAGTATTTCTACCACCGCTTAGATTGTGCAGTCCTTAACTGTACTGAGATACGTTCCCCCATCCAAGTGAATGGAAGTCACTGGGGCGCACAGTTATATTGCTCTCGTTGCATGTGGAATACATTTTTTGTTGGAAATGCATTAACACATTTGTTATATTTACATTAAGAGAATATATGTGGTTATGTTCAATACTTATCGAATTGATGGAGTCACATCACATCATTTGATGTTAATAAAACTATGAGCTGGCTCAATAAATTGCCCCTTGTTGCCTGTTTGAAAAGATATAATTGAATTGTGCGAATACAAATCTAAAGTTAAACACATTCAGGGAATACAATGTTATTGCATACAGGCTCCTCTTCAGTATTAATTATCAGTAAATATGCACGGCCAATTATTTATTATTATGGCCAGTGGTGAGAAATCCCCCTCCAGAGAAATCTGCTCACATAAGCTTCCGTAAAATGACATAATAAAAACACTATAAATCCTAAATGAGGACATTTAATTTGCTAAAACACTGTTCATCGTATACAATTGCATTTTCTTTTAATAAAATACTTTTTCAGCTTTTATATCTTTTGTTGAATCTCCTGCGCTTCTTTTTCATTACTGCCTATCTACATAGATCTGCATGGCATTTCTTAAAGTGGTCTTAAAGTCAAAAGGTTTTTAAGCTATTTCAAATGCTGATTAAATCACTTATAAGGGATGCTGATCCTTGAAGTTTTAGTTTCCTACACAATCAGCTGGTCTCCTTGGCACAGGCTCTGATATACTGTTATACGGTGGCTCCTTTCCCTTGCAGGGTCCTATGGAGCCACCCTTCTGTGTATTAGTAAGCTGTGTGTGTCTCCACAAATACACGAGCAAAGCAAGGCAAGACACTCCCCTGCACCCGGCTCCTCCCTCCTGTCTACCTCCTCCCTTCTCCAAGCTAGTAGATGGACAGTTGCTAGAGACTGCTCTGTCATTTGCAATCCAGTACTCTACAGGAAGTTCAGAGAAGCCAGGCTGAGAGAGTTTGGGCAGCTGTTTGGAAACAGGATGACTGTGCGTACTTTAAAGAAAAAAAATTAAAGAAATCCTTTGCTGGGCAATGTATATTTGTTTGACTTGGATTCAATATTGAGAAAATGTTTTAGAGTTTTATACAACTTTATTGCAGGTTTCCTGATAGTGACAACAGTGGACCACGTCTGCACACTATGGGGTTGATTTACTAACTTCACAAACACGCCACA
>NW_017310753.1:5282-14324 GCF_000935625.1 Nanorana parkeri | reverse complement strand
TCCCATCACCCGCTCCTCCCCCATCCCATCACCCGCTCCTCACCATCCGTTCACCCGCTCCTCTCCATCCGTACTGCACGGTGCCCCCATAGTGCCCAAGATGGGGTCTAGTGGAGGAGCTCTGGGATGGGGAGATCTGGAAGGAGGAGATCTGGGATGGGGAGATCTGGAAGGAGGAGATCTGGGATGGGGAGATCTGGGATGGGGAGATCTGGAATGGGGAGATCTGGGATGAGGGGCTCTGGGATGGGGAGATCTGGAAGGAGATCTGGGATGGGGAGGTCTGGGAGGAGGAGCTCTGGGATGAGGAGATCTGGGATGAGGGGCTCTGGGATCGGGAGATCTGGGATGAGGGGCTCTGGGATGGGGAGATCTGGGATGAGGGGCTCTGGGATGAGGAGCTCTGGGAGGAGGGGCTCTGGGATGGGGAGTCCTGGGATGAGCTCTGGGATTGGGAGATCTGGGAGGAGGAGCTCTGGGATGGGGAGTCCTGCTGGGAGGAGGAGTCCTGGAATGGGGAGCTCTGGGATGAGGAGATCTGGGATGGGGAGCTCTGGAAGGAGGAGCTCTGGGATGAGTAGTTCTTCTCAGTAGCATCATTCAGCTTCAACCTGAGTGTCCCCATGGAGGGAAGTGACGTCCGGTGACTCGGTAGTCGTAGATTTGGTGAGATGGGCCCCAGTTGGGGCAGTGTGGGCTCCCATGAGCAGTCCTCCAATCCCGAAGGCAGGAGATGATCTCTGATTGGCTGTATGGTGACACTGCCAGGAGTGCGGCTCCACCAAATCTTTCCCAGACGGGACATCATGGGTTGGAGATCTCGATGGGTCGGACATTTCGATAGAACACTGGTTGTGACTACAAAGCTAAGGATGATGATTGGCTCCCCGGCAGATATAACTGGCATCATCGGAGAGGTCACATGACCCAAATGTTATAAATGGAGTAAAATAAGTATTTCATCCCCTACCAACCAACAATCATTCTGGCCCCTCCCACAGACTGTCCATGTGGTACACAGATGAGTTCTGTCACTTTAAGAAGGTGTTCCTAACGTCACCTGACCCCAGAATCTCTTTCCTCCATCACCCCTCCCCCACCATGGGAGGACCAAAGAGCTGCCAGAGGAGGTCGGGGGCCGTGGCCCTGCCCGAGGCTGGAATGGGCTCCAAGACTCTCAGCAAGAAGCTCGGGGAGAAGGAATTCAGAATACCCACCAATGGCCCTCTGCCTGGAGCTCCATGGAGGATGTCACCTCATTGGGTGAGGATGAGAAAAGTGAGGGATCCGCCCACAACTACATGGGGGGAGGAGCTTGTGAATGATCTCAGGGCAGTTGGGACCACAGTCACCAAACAAACCATTGGTAACACAATACACCGCCATGGATTGAGATCCTGCAGCGCCCGCAAGGTCCCCTCCTCAGGAAGGCCCTTGTACAGGCCCATCCCCTTCCTCAGGAAGGCCTATGTACAGGCCCGTCCCCCTCCTCAGGAAGGCCCATGTACAGGCCCGGCCCCCTCCTCAGGAAAGCCCATGTACAGGCCCGTCCCCCTCCTCAGGAAGGCCTATGTACAGGTCTGTCCCCCTCCTCATGAAGGCCCAGCCCCCTCCTCAGGAAAGCCCATGTACAGGCCCGTCCCCCTCCTCAGGAAGGCCCATGTACAGGCCCGGCCCCCTCCTCAGGAAAGCCCATGTACAGGCCCGTCCCCCTCCTCAGGAAGGCCCATGTACAGGTCCGTCCCCCTCCTCAGGAAGGCCCATGTACAGGCCCGTCCCCCTCCTCAGGAAGGCCCATGTACAGGCCCGTCCCCCTCCTCAGGAAGGCCCATGTACAGGCCCGTCCCCCTCCTCAGGAAGGCCCATGTACAGGCCCGTCCCCCTCCTCAGGAAGGCCCATGTACAGGCCCGTCCCCCTCCTCAGGAAGGCCCATGTACAGGCCCGTCCCCCTCCTCAGGAAGGCCCATGTACAGGCCCGTCCCCCTCCTCAGGAAGGCCCATGTACAGGCCCGTCCCCCTCCTCAGGAAGGCCCATGTACAGGCCCGTCCCCCTCCTCAGGAAGGCCCATGTACAGGCCCGTCCCCCTCCTCAGGAAGGCCCATGTACAGGCCCGTCCCCCTCCTCAGGAAGGCCCATGTACAGGCCCGTCCCCCTCCTCAGGAAGGCCCATGTACAGGCCCGTCCCCCTCCTCAGGAAGGCCCATGTACAGGCCCGTCCCCCTCCTCAGGAAGGCCCATGTACAGGCCCGTCCCCCTCCTCAGGAAGGCCCATGTACAGGCCCGTCCCCCTCCTCAGGAAGGCCCATGTACAGGCCCGTCCCCCTCCTCAGGAAGGCCCATGTACAGGCCCGTCCCCCTCCTCAGGAAGGCCCATGTACAGGCCCGTCCCCCTCCTCAGGAAGGCCCATGTACAGGCCCGTCCCCCTCCTCAGGAAGGCCCATGTACAGGCCCGTCCCCCTCCTCAGGAAGGCCCATGTACAGGCCCGTCCCCCTCCTCAGGAAGGCCCATGTACAGGCCCGTCCCCCTCCTCAGGAAGGCCCATGTACAGGCCCGTCCCCCTCCTCAGGAAGGCCCATGTACAGGCCCGTCCCCCTCCTCAGGAAGGCCCATGTACAGGCCCGTCCCCCTCCTCAGGAAGGCCCATGTACAGGCCCGTCCCCCTCCTCAGGAAGGCCCATGTACAGGCCCGTCCCCCTCCTCAGGAAGGCCCATGTACAGGCCCGTCCCCCTCCTCAGGAAGGCCCATGTACAGGCCCGTCCCCCTCCTCAGGAAGGCCCATGTACAGGCCCGTCCCCCTCCTCAGGAAGGCCCATGTACAGGCCCGTCCCCCTCCTCAGGAAGGCCCATGTACAGGCCCGTCCCCCTCCTCAGGAAGGCCCATGTACAGGCCCGTCCCCCTCCTCAGGAAGGCCCATGTACAGGCCCGTCCCCCTCCTCAGGAAGGCCCATGTACAGGCCCGTCCCCCTCCTCAGGAAGGCCCATGTACAGGCCCGTCCCCCTCCTCAGGAAGGCCCATGTACAGGCCCGTCCCCCTCCTCAGGAAGGCCTATGTACCGGCCCGTCCCCCTCCTCAGGAAGGCCTATGTACCGGCCCGTCCCCCTCCTCAGGAAGGCCCATGTACAGGCCCGTCCCCCTCCTCAGAAGGGCCATGTGTCACCTCTGTGCTCCCCAACACGGGTTACCCCAGGAAACGTCTCCCCTCTGTGTTCCCCAACAAGGGTTTCCCCGGGAAACGTCTCCTCTCTATGCTCCCCAACAAGGGTTCCCCACCAAGTACTAAGTCATGTTCTGCTTCCGGATCAAATACTTCTTTTACTCCCTGAACTACAACTCCATTGTAGTTCAGGGATATACCTGAACTGGTGGATATTCTGTCTCCGATGATCCAAATTATAGACGTTTCATGTCTCTGTCATCTGCAGGGGAGCCAATCATTAATATGGAGTATCGCCACCTCACTTCACCTGTAACCGATTATCACGGGACAAAGATGACAGATCTCCCGTCCCAGAGGCGGGAAAACCTCCCCCCAAGGCCCCGCCTCCACTACACTCAGGTGACCGGGAAGGAAGTGTATTCGTGACGTCATTTCCGGCAGCGGAGGACGGGGGAGATGGCGGCCGGGTGAGCGTCCGGAGCGGAGATCGGTGACCGGGAAGCAGTGACGTCACACCATGACGCGGGACGCTGAGTCACGTGACGAGCTGCCGGACTGGGCCGGAGCCAAAGAATTCTACCAGAAATACGACCCGAAGGAGATCATCGGCCGGTGAGAACCGGCCCACTACACATACACCCCGCCCACTGCTCATACACTCCGCACAGGGACCCGCCCACTCTACATAACAACCTGCCCAGAGCACGTACATCCTGCACATGGGTTGGCCCGTCCCCCTCCTCAGGAAGGCCCATGTACAGGCCCGTCCCCCTCCTCAGGAAGGCCCATGTACAGGCCCGTCCCCCTCCTCAGGAAGGCCCATGTACAGGCCCGTCCCCCTCCTCAGGAAGGCCTATGTACCGGCCCGTCCCCCTCCTCAGGAAGGCCTATGTACCGGCCCGTCCCCCTCCTCAGGAAGGCCCATGTACAGGCCCGTCCCCCTCCTCAGAAGGGCCATGTGTCACCTCTGTGCTCCCCAACACGGGTTACCCCAGGAAACGTCTCCCCTCTGTGTTCCCCAACAAGGGTTTCCCCGGGAAACGTCTCCTCTCTATGCTCCCCAACAAGGGTTCCCCACCAAGTACTAAGTCATGTTCTGCTTCCGGATCAAATACTTCTTTTACTCCCTGAACTACAACTCCATTGTAGTTCAGGGATATACCTGAACTGGTGGATATTCTGTCTCCGATGATCCAAATTATAGACGTTTCATGTCTCTGTCATCTGCAGGGGAGCCAATCATTAATATGGAGTAT
Organism: Nanorana parkeri; assembly: GCF_000935625.1. NCBI lineage: Eukaryota > Metazoa > Chordata > Amphibia > Anura > Dicroglossidae > Nanorana > Nanorana parkeri. The sequence continues at coordinate 9,904 of NW_017310753.1, read as the reverse complement.
CGCCACCTCACTTCACCTGTAACCGATTATCACGGGACAAAGATGACAGATCTCCCGTCCCAGAGGCGGGAAAACCTCCCCCCAAGGCCCCGCCTCCACTACACTCAGGTGACCGGGAAGGAAGTGTATTCGTGACGTCATTTCCGGCAGCGGAGGACGGGGGAGATGGCGGCCGGGTGAGCGTCCGGAGCGGAGATCGGTGACCGGGAAGCAGTGACGTCACACCATGACGCGGGACGCTGAGTCACGTGACGAGCTGCCGGACTGGGCCGGAGCCAAAGAATTCTACCAGAAATACGACCCGAAGGAGATCATCGGCCGGTGAGAACCGGCCCACTACACATACACCCCGCCCACTGCTCATACACTCCGCACAGGGACCCGCCCACTCTACATAACAACCTGCCCAGAGCACGTACATCCTGCACATGGGTCCGCCTACTACACATACACCCCGCCCACTGGGCCAGCCTTCTACACACGGACCCCGCCCACCCGCAATCACGACCCATCTAATGACAGTCTGTATTGTGGCTGCAGACCCCTCCCACTGACACACCAACCACTCCCACAAGTCATGTGACCAAACAGAACTATTGTTTATAATGTAACATATCCCAACCAGTGTAGGCAGACCTGACCATGTGATGCGGTCATGTGACTATATCTGGTGTAGGCAGACCTGATCATGTGATGCGGTCATGTGACTATATCCGGTGTAGGCAGACCTGATCATGTGATGCGGTCATGTGACTATATCCGGTGTAGGCAGACCTGTCCACGTGATGAGGTCATGTGACTATATCCGGTGTAGGCGACTTAACCGTCATCTAGATGTGAAGATATCGGTGTGGGGGATGGCAGGTGATGTGACGGCCATCTTCTCTCTCAGGGGGGTCTCCAGCACGGTCCGGCGCTGTATACACCGAGAAACCGGCCGAGAATATGCCGTGAAGATAATTGAGGTGACGCCAGAGAAGCTGAGCCCCGAACAACTGCAGGAGGTGCGACTGTCCACCGCCAAGGAGATGGAGATCCTTCACCAAGTGTCCCAACACCCGTCCATCAGTAAGAAGGGTCACCGGGGTCTCCCCCAATCCCACCCTCGTCCCCTCGCCCAATCCCACCCTCGTCCCCTCCCCCATTGTCTCCTCGTCTTCTATCCAATCCCACCCTTCTCCACCACTGATCTCCTCTAATCATCTCTGACTCCTCTCCACCACCGATCTCCTCTAATCAGCATCTCCGACTCCTCTCCATCACCGATCTCCTCTAATCAGCATCTCCGACTCCTCTCCATCACCGATCTCCTCTAATCAGCATCTCCGACTCCTCTCCATCACCGATCTCCTCTAATCAGCATCTCCGACTCCTCTCCATCACCGATCTCCTCTAATCAGCATCTCCGACTCCTCTCCATCACCGATCTCCTCTAATCAGCATCTCCGACTCCTCTCCATCACCGATCTCCTCTAATCAGCATCTCCGACTCCTCTCCATCACCGATCTCCTCTAATCAGCATCTCCGACTCCTCTCCATCACCGATCTCCTCTAATCAGCATCTCCGACTCCTCTCCATCACCGATCTCCTCTAATCAGCATCTCCGACTCCTCTCCATCACCGATCTCCTCTAATCAGCATCTCCGACTCCTCTCCATCACCGATCTCCTCTAATCAGCATCTCCGACTCCTCTCCATCACCGATCTCCTCTAATCAGCATCTCCGACTCCTCTCCATCACCGATCTCCTCTAATCAGCATCTCCGACTCCTCTCCATCACCGATCTCCTCTAATCAGCATCTCCGACTCCTCTCCATCACCGATCTCCTCTAATCAGCATCTCCGACTCCTCTCCATCACCGATCTCCTCTAATCAGCATCTCCGACTCCTCTCCATCACCGATCTCCTCTAATCAGCATCTCCGACTCCTCTCCATCACCGATCTCCTCTAATCAGCATCTCCGACTCCTCTCCATCACCGATCTCCTCTAATCAGCATCTCCGACTCCTCTCCATCACCGATCTCCTCTAATCAGCATCTCCGACTCCTCTCCATCACCGATCTCCTCTAATCAGCATCTCCGACTCCTCTCCATCACCGATCTCCTCTAATCAGCATCTCCGACTCCTCTCCATCACCGATCTCCTCTAATCAGCATCTCCGACTCCTCTCCATCACCGATCTCCTCTAATCAGCATCTCCGACTCCTCTCCATCACCGATCTCCTCTAATCAGCATCTCCGACTCCTCTCCATCACCGATCTCCTCTAATCAGCATCTCCGACTCCTCTCCATCACCGATCTCCTCTAATCAGCATCTCCGACTCCTCTCCATCACCGATCTCCTCTAATCAGCATCTCCGACTCCTCTCCATCACCGATCTCCTCTAATCAGCATCTCCGACTCCTCTCCATCACCGATCTCCTCTAATCAGCATCTCCGACTCCTCTCCATCACCGATCTCCTCTAATCAGCATCTCCGACTCCTCTCCATCACCGATCTCCTCTAATCAGCATCTCCGACTCCTCTCCATCACCGATCTCCTCTAATCAGCATCTCCGACTCCTCTCCATCACCGATCTCCTCTAATCAGCATCTCCGACTCCTCTCCATCACCGATCTCCTCTAATCAGCATCTCCGACTCCTCTCCATCACCGATCTCCTCTAATCAGCATCTCCGACTCCTCTCCATCACCGATCTCCTCTAATCAGCATCTCCGACTCCTCTCCATCACCGATCTCCTCTAATCAGCATCTCCGACTCCTCTCCATCACCGATCTCCTCTAATCAGCATCTCCGACTCCTCTCCATCACCGATCTCCTCTAATCAGCATCTCCGACTCCTCTCCATCACCGATCTCCTCTAATCAGCATCTCCGACTCCTCTCCATCACCGATCTCCTCTAATCAGCATCTCCGACTCCTCTCCATCACCGATCTCCTCTAATCAGCATCTCCGACTCCTCTCCATCACCGATCTCCTCTAATCATCAGCTCCGACTCCTCTCCACCACCGATCTCCTCTATTCATCATCTCCGACTCCTCTCTACCACCGATCTCCTCTAATCATCATCTCCGACTCCTCTCCATCACCGATCTCCTCTAATCATCAGCTCCGACTCCTCTCCACCACTGATCTCCTCTAATCATCAGCTCCGACTCCTCTCCACCACCGATCTCCTCTAATCATCTCTGACTCCTCTCCCCCACTGATCTCCTCTACTCATCATCTCCGCTAATCCTCTCTCACTCCTCTCCTCTACTGATCTCCTCTAATTCTCAGCTCCGACTCCTCTCTACCACCGATCCCCCTGTCGCATCTCCGACTCCTCTCCACCACTGATCTCCTCTAATCATCTGATGGAAGTCCTATTGGGCAGCAGTGGTTGACTCCTCCTCCTCTGTCGGTCTCTCTTCCAGTAACCCTCATCGATTCCTACGAGTCTTCCACATTCATCTTCCTGGTCTTTGACTTGTGAGTATTGCGGGTGGTTGGCGTCCTCGTGGACTCCTCCCCCTTTCTTCTGGTCACATGTCGTCTCTCTTGTAGGATGAAGAGAGGAGAGCTGTTTGATTACCTCACAGAAAAAGTCAAGCTGAGTGAGAAGGAGACCCGGTGAGGATTGTTTGTTGTGTGGAATGGAGAAGAGTTCTGGTTCTGGTCCATTGGAGGACACGGGAAGCTTTAAGGTTACAGTTGTGGTGAAGTTAGGCGAGGAGCTTGGCCTGTCTTGTGAATGGAATGTGTGAGGGACCTGGAGGGACGTGGGCCCCACCTCGTTGTATATCATCACCATCATGCTAAGAGTGGGAGGGTTTATCCTGGGTGAGGCTCCTCCTGCAGGTGGCAGTATAACCATAAGGACCATGACTTCCATTCCTCCTCCATGTCCTGGTAGGCAGTCACATTGGGGTCTGTAGATCGTCCCCCTTCTTCTGGATGCCGGAGTCTTGCAATGCCTCATGGGACCGGCGGGTTAGACTTTGGGTACCCCCGCTGTGTCTTCTCCTCCCGCTGACCATAGTCTAGAGACCGCCTCCGGGGGGTGTGGTCTCTCTTGTGATTTGCTCCCTCGGTGTGGTGTTTCAGGTGCATCATGCGCTCTCTGCTGGAGGCGGTGTCTTATCTGCACAGAAATAACATTGTCCATCGTGATCTGAAACCGGAGAACATCCTAATGGACGACTGTCTGAACATCAAGCTGTCTGACTTTGGCTTCAGCTGCGTCCTGAACCCTTCGGAGAAGTTGAGAGGTGCGTTTCTTCTGCATGCGTTGATGTGAGGGGGGGGGGCGTGTGTCCTGGATGTCAGTCGGGTTCTCATGTTCTCCTCTTCCTTTCATAGAGCTGTGTGGGACTCCGGGGTATCTGGCTCCAGAAATTCTCAAGTGTTCTATGGATGAGACTCACCCTGGATACGGCAAGGAGGTGGACCTGTAAGTACGGGAGGGTGGAGGTGGCCCTGTAAGTACGGGAGGGTGGAGGTGGCCCTGTAAGTACGGGAGGGTGGAGGTGGCCCTGTAGGTACGGGAGGGTGGAGGTGGCCCTGTAGGTACGGGAGGGTGGAGGTGGACCTGTAGGTACGGGAGGGTGGAGGTGGGCCTGTGGGTGG
>NW_017310753.1:1724-5095 GCF_000935625.1 Nanorana parkeri | reverse complement strand
CTGTAGGTACGGGAGGGTGGAGGTGGCCCTGTAGGTACGGGAGGGTGGAGGTGGCCCTGTAGGTACGGGAGGGTGGAGGTGGACCTGTAGGTACGGGAGGGTGGACCTGTAAGTACGGGAGGGTGGAGGTGGCCCTGTAGGTACGGGAGGGTGGAGGTGGACCTGTAGGTACGGGAGGGTTCCGGTGGTCCGTGTTGTAGAAGCAGACGGACATGGGCTCTGGCTTTCTTCCTGCAGGTGGGCGTGCGGTGTGATCATGTTTACCCTGCTGGCCGGCTCCCCTCCATTCTGGCATCGGAGACAGATGTTGATGCTTCGTATGATCATGGACGGACGCTTCCAGTTCACGTCTCCGGAGTGGGATGACCGATCTGCCACGGTGAAGGACCTGGTAATGTCTGTGAGAGGCGGCCCAGCTCTGCTCCGTCTATTGCTTGTGGCTGGGGGAGGGGTGCATCCTATTCAACCATGTCCACTAGACAAGGGTTCCTTTCCATTGTGTGTGGCGTCTCCTCCAGTGTCGTATCGCTAGGCTCCTCCTCCGTGGGTGGGAAGTGTCGTATCGCTAGGCTCCTCCTCCGTGGGTGTATCTCTACGTGCCTCCTCCGTGCTTGGGAAGTGTCGTATCGCTAGGCTCCTCCTCCATGGGTGTGAAGTGTCGTATCGCTAGGCTCCTCCTCCGTGGGTGGGAAGTGTCGTATCCCTAGGTTCCTCCTCCGTGGGTGGGAAGTGTCCTGTCGCTAGGCTCCTCCTCCTCCGTGGGTGGGAAGTGTCGTATCACTAGGCTCCTCCTCCATGGGTGGGAAGTGTCCTGTTGCTAGGTTCCTCCTCCGTGGGTGGGAAGTGTCCTGTCGCTAGGCTCCTCCTCCTCCGTAGGTGGGAAGTGTCCTGTCGCTAGGCTCCTCCTCCGTGGGAAGTGTCCTGTCGCTAGGCTCCTCCTCTGTTTGGGAAGTGTCGTGTTGCTAGGCGCCTCCTCCTCCGTGGGTGGGAAGTGTCCTGTCGCTAGGCTCCTCCTCCGTGGGAAGTGTCCTGTCGCTAGGCTCCTCCTCCTCCGTGGGTGGGAAGTGTCCTGTCGCTAGGCTCCTCCTCCTCCGTGGGTGGGAAGTGTCCTGTCGCTAGGCTCCTCCTCCGTGGGTGGGAAGTGTCCTGTCGCTAGGCTCCTCCTCCTCGCTGGCTGATTGGCCTCTTGAAGGACTCTCTCTGGTTTTGTCTTGTAGATCATTCGTCTCCTCGAGGTGACTCCGGAGAAGCGTCTCACGGCGGAGCAGACGCTCCAGCACCCGTTCTTCCAGAGCCACCAGAGGGAGCGTGGCTCCACTATCACTCCCTATTACCGCTTTCGGGTCAGTTGTTTTTTCTGTTGGTTAGGAATTGGGGGAGGGGTCTGATGACATACAGAATCATTTCATCATCACATTGGGGGTAATGAGGGCTATTGTGATGATGAAATGATTGGCCGTAGGTGGAGCCTCAGGGCTAATCGCAGAAGGGGGAGGAGTTTGGAGAAGGCCGGAGGAGGGAACAATCCAGGACAACACCGCCGAGCTGGAAAGTGATCTGAATGGGAGAAGTTTTCCACACCAGCCATGTTCTCCTAGATCAGGGACGGCCAGACTGCGGCCCTCCAGCTGTGGGGTGAAACTACAAATCCCATGATGCATCTCTCTCCGGGAGTCATGGCTGTGAGAATCGTGCAAAGCCTCATGGGATTCGTAGTTCCACCCCCAGCTGGAGGGCCGCAGTTTGGCCATCGCTGGCTTAGATTGTTCCGGCCTCCTCCTCGCCCCTCTGTGACTCGCCCCGCGTGTTCCTGTTCAGCCAGACATTTGTCTCCTGGACAGGAAGTGCCCAGACATTTTGTCTCCTGGACAGGAAGTGCCCAGACATTTTGTCTCCTGGACAGGAAGTGCCCAGACATTTTGTCTCCTGGACAGGAAGTGCCCAGACATTTTGTCTCCTGGACAGGAAGTAGACGGTTCCGAGTCTTCTAAACGTTTCTTTGGGCTGTGATAACGGGATTGTCTCCCCGCAGAGGGCGGCCTGGGCGGCTCTGGCGTGTGTGAGGATAATGGTGAGATGGCGGCGAGCTCGGCCCGTTACCAGTGAGCTTCTCATCAGGGACCCGTATGGCATAAAGGGCGTCCGAAGACTCATCGATGCCTGCGCCTTCCGGATCTACGGCCACTGGGTGAAAAAGGGCGAGAGACAAAACCGGGCGGCTCTATTCCAGAACCAGCCCAAAGCTCTGCTGCTGACGCTGGGGGAGGATGAGGATCGGGATGGCGAGCTGTAACGGGCAAGAAGCGGTCCAGTCTGCCCCGGATCCAGTCTGCCCCGGATCCAGTCCACGTTGGACTTGTTGGAGTTCCAGCCGTCGTATGACGCACGCAGTCGGTGGGGTGATCGGGGGGGCCACTTATCATGGACCTCTTTGTGTGCCGCTCGGTGTCCTCTCTGCGGGCCGGTGACTCCGGAGGACACGTTCTGGGCACCGCGGTCACAAGAGACACACTAACCGTACAACCTCTTAGTAGAGTTTTGTTTTTTTATTATTTATGTTATAAAATAAAATGTCCGACATGATGGACAACCACAGAAGCTCCGCCTCTTCCCTTTTCTGCCGCAGCCTTGGTGACGTATGGAAACGTGCTGGAAGGAGGGGGAGGGGGGCTGAGATTGTGTGGGGTCATTTCAGGTTTCTTTTGGCAGATCCTTTTCTACCCTCCGTCTTCCCTCCTCCAGGAGATCTGGTCCTGGTCTTGGTCTCCACCCTTCCATCAGGAGATCTGGTCCTGGCCTCCTCTCTTCCCTCTGTCCCTCCTCCAGGAGATCTGGTCCTGGCCTCCTCTCTTCCCTCTGTCCCTCCTCCAGGAGATCTGGTCCTGGCCTCCTCTCTTCCCTTTAAGTTGTCCTGCAGCTCCGCCTTACTCATGTCTCTGACTTCCGGGCTTTGCTGGTCCATGTCTTCCCCCGGAGGACCTGAGGCAGAAGAAGTTTCATTTCCAGAAGATGAATAGTAGACCAGAATGATGAAACATCTCTGCGGGGCGATGCTCACATGTTCTCTTACCTCCCCCCGCCTGCTCCTGTTGCTCCGTCCTCCTCTCGTCCTCCGCTCCGGGAGTGCTCATGTCTTCCTCCGTCATCTCATTCTTCTCCATTGCTGCCAAAACACCGAGATCAGCTCCATTGCTGTGCGCCCATCATGTCCCTCCACTCAAGTCATTGTTATGTCCTGGCTGATTTAGTGCATGTCCCGCCCACTCTGCGTGTCACTCCCCGCCCACACCACACCCACTCCGTGTCACTCCCGCCCACACCCACTCTGCGTGTCACTCCCGCCCACACCACACCCACTCCGTGTCACTCCG
>NW_017310753.1:278-514 GCF_000935625.1 Nanorana parkeri | reverse complement strand
CTCCACCCCACACTCCCTGCGTGTCACTCCCGCCCACACTCCCACTATTTATGATGGCACATGCTGTGCTCGCGGTGTCCTGACGCCTCCCCTCCATGAACACACCTTGTTCAGCACTTTCCAGCTCTTCATCATCATCATAGGAGACGGTGAGGTCCAAACCAACCTACGAGAAAAGAAATAACGTGCGCTATAATCACTCTGACCAGAACCACGCGCCCAAACCCGTGCACTCT
>NW_017310753.1:0-243 GCF_000935625.1 Nanorana parkeri | reverse complement strand
CCCCGAGGATCCCTCAGCCAAACCCCCCCGAGGATCCCTCAGCCCCTCCCCTTACCTGAGGTGTAAAGACGTATTTGTAAAGCTTGAAATGGCGGAAATACGTCCTCAGAACATAATCCGAGATGTGTAGAAGCTGCTGCTGTGTGAAGACGGCCACGCTGAATGGAGGTCTCTGCAATACAACAAGAGGTTGTCACCGTAAGCCCCGCGTCACCCTCGCCGGTCTCAGTGTGCCCCGCGTCA
>NW_017310752.1:7007-11125 GCF_000935625.1 Nanorana parkeri | reverse complement strand
ATCACGGGGAGAGGGGGCAGAGAGAGGAGAGGGGACAGAGATTGGAGAGGGGGGAGAGAGGAAGAAAGAGACAGTGGAGGTTGGAGAGAGAAAGGGAAAGAGAGGAGGAGAGAGAGGGGGAGACGAAAAGAGAGAGTGAGGGGAGAGGAAGAGAGAGACAGAGGAGAAAGAGAGAGAGGGGGGGGAGGAAGAGAGAGATAGGGGGGGGGGGGTTATAGCGGGGGAGGGTAGTCCAAAAGCGAAATCTAAAAAACTTTTTATGTTTAAATTTCACTTTCTCCAAGTTCATAGTGCACACATCAAAATAAGTGTTGTAAAGTCGCAGAAATTCCAATCGAAACTGTGATTCAACGTGCAAACTATTAAACTGAAATGAAGTTATTGTCTTCTTTGGCACAACTTACACAGTACTTACAAGGAAAGAATACCCTCAAAAAAAGAGAGATTTCGTTTAGGTGGATGTAGGACGCTTTTAACCAATTTTGTCTATAAATTCGGTGCCCTTCTAAAAATAACTTTAGGTTCCCAGATTTCTGCTGCATTCATTTCAAGTTTTCTTCCTATATAGAATGCATTATAATTATACATAAAGAGCTATGTACCCAATCGATAAGCTAAAGACAATATGAAAAAGATAATCTTACTTATCCATCAAGCCATTCAATGATCTCTACCTCACTGTTTATTAGCAGTCTATTGCTGCACTCAAGTAGTGCAACTACCTACCACTAAACTGTCTATAATGAACTGACTCTTGTGCATGTGTTTGAAATCATTACATTCACTAAATGCTCCATTTCTAACGGATACATTTTAAGTGCGAGCATAGGGACCAAAATGGCCATAAATGACCATTAGCTTTTATGTTAGAGAAAGGGAAAGTGTGGAACCGATAATTTTTTTTTTCAGCCATAAACTATAAACAGTCAGATAGAGATAATTGAATGGCTAGATGGATAAGAAAAATGATATTTAAGTCTTTAGCTTATCGTTTCGGTACAAAGCTCTTTATGTATTATTATAAAGCAATCTTTAAAGGAAGGAAAATTAAATTATTTAATGAAACAGAAATATGATCTAATTTTAGCAAATTCTTGTAATATGACAGAAGAGGGGGTTTGTTCATCCAAGCATTCTTATACAAGGGAAAGTGCCAGAATGGAGATATCCTCATCGACTCCATTTGGTCTCATTAGAGGATCAGAAACGTTCTCTGTAGGGGCAAGTGAAAGCAGGGCCCGGGTGGCTCCCATCTAGTTCATGTATTACATAGATAACTGTCACGAGACCGAATGAAGATGGCTGCGTGGTGCGCATGAGAAGGAGTTTCTCGAGATGCGCACTGTACTTTCAGAATACGTAGGACGTTTCTTGCAATCACAGCTAACGTAAGACAGTCTAATATGAAATTGTGGGCGAAAAAACCATGTGCAATGTGCAACAAGATAACATAAGAATCAACATGCCAAACAGCAAACTAGTTGACTAGTTAGTCTGATGGGGGATGTAGGTGGCTCTCAGAAGGAGCATAACATAAATAACAATAATAACTACTTAGTGAAGGCAACATAGATATAATCACACAAAATGTATTGCCCAGAATGAGTTGATTGGTTGTGGATACGCAACATATCAAAATACATAGACTTAAATATATATAGCAATATATGTGTGTTAGAACAATAGGATATATCTATCCTGCCTATGCCTTAAAAGTTTAAACTGTAATGGCCCTGCCCCAGAAAGAACTGTGGTTCCAGTACATGAAAAGCTCAAGATGATTCTCTTGCGAAGAATCCTGAAAGGAACGAATAGATCGATGGAAAAAAATAATTCACTTACCGCATAGAGAAAAAAATGCGGTATGCACATCGAACACCATAGAAGCTGTCCATGATTAACATAACGAGTGAGATCTACAATTGTCCCGTTTACATGCATGCTTTTAAGGTCACGGAAGAAGCAAACAGTTGGAGCACTTAGCTATAGCAGGAAACCATGGATTAACCTGGGGCAACACACTGCTTTCTCTTACCTTGTAAGAAGTGGTGTAGATGGCCACTAATAGCTTTTGGAGTTCAAGTACAATATTTCCAAAAATTTGCAAAGGTCTGCAGCAATGACAAAGAATCTAGTAGTAGGGATTTCTTCACCTTAGAGATGGAACCCGGAAAGATTGACAACAGTGCCATTTCAGGTGTGATGAGGGCTTCATTAGAGACCACTCGGAAGTAGATGTTTGAGACAACGGACCAAAAGGGTGGAAGCATGGGGCAGCTCCACCAGATATGTGCCTGACATTTCCAGCATGTGTCCGAATTTAATGAGCTAATTTGATGCATTCTAAACTGTGACCTATACCCTGGTCAACAACTTGAAATTCGAAATGTTGATTCTTATAATACATTGTTGGACCAAGACTTTGCACCATGATTATTTCCCATATTGTTTAACGCCCTGTTTGCACTTGGAATGTTAGCCCTCAATTTCTCATCAGCCTGTCAAGTTAGCTTTGATTGTAAGTAGTAGTATGAGTCTGCTAAGTGCTGTATAGTATAATTCTGATAGCTGTGTTGTAGTAGCTGCTGTCATTTCGGGAATGGATGCAAATAGAAAAAAAAATGGGCCGATTTTACTTCCTTAGTTGCCATTAAACAAATGTATATATAATATGTGCGAAGCGTAATAAGTCCACCAGCAGTCACATTTTCCACACTCAACAATACCAACACCCAACAATCCTCAACTCCTTCCTATACTTACACCACACATTACCAGACCTGTGTCTGTGATGCATTGAAAGATTTGTCCGGAGATACGTTTTGAGTGACAGCACTAAAACCGTATCTCCGAACACATCTTTCAATTCTTACATAGAACCACCAAATTTGAAGCACAAGACACAAACACACTGAAAAAACTTCCTCACAACCCGCATACATAAACATACAAACAGCAATACTTAGTATCAAAAATAGTTCAAACCAATCACTGCTTTCGATCATCCACTTTCCTTACTCATGACCTTGGTGCGGCTATGTAAGCCATTGTGATTGCACCTATGTTGGGTGCATGTTTCAATGCTGTATGGAAGGTTTTATGACATTTTAAATAAACGAATTACAAAAAATATATATTTCAATTCATATAGAAAATTCATTAAAGATAAAGTGCAAACAATCAAAATTCATGTTTTCATGAAACATGGAGTTCGTATGACATATGGTTTGAGTGACAGCACTCAGACCATATCTCCGTACACAGCTTTCAATGCATCACAAGTCTGGTGATGTGTGGAATGAGCATAGGAAGTTTTAGTGGATTGATAGGTGCTAAAGTATAGAACCCTATACCCTCAAACAAAAAGAGAGATTTCTTTTAGGTGGATGAAAAAGCTTATACTCGGGGCCACTGCAGGTAAATTCCCTTTACTGCTGTAAGCAAAACCGGTCATTTTTGTCACTTTTCTCGCACTTAAACTGTATACGTTTGCAATGGAGCATTTAGTGAATGCTATAAGAAGTGATTTCATACAAGCAGCAGCCAGGAAGTATGTGACTTGAGTGCCACGGGCAGCAAAGGCTGAGAAAGTGGAAGATCGTGAAGAGACAGAGGGGGTGAGCTAAGAGAAATATATGGGTGTCATCAGCATTAAAAAAGGTATTGTAAGCCACGGGATGCTATCAATGAACCTGGGGAAGTCTACACTACAGAATAGACACCCACAGAAAGAGGAGGATGTAGAATTGTAGGTAACACTGACGGTGCGCTGACATTCGAATTGGAGAGATTCACCTTGAAATTTCACACAGTACCAAATACCTTAAACTCCTACAGTATAGAAGATTGGCTTGTTGGAGAAATGACTCTGGTGATTCCTGTTCATTGATGTGCAGGGCGCCATCCGTGAATATGGCGAACGCCATTATTGTGATTCTTGGCTGGAGACGCTGTAAGGAGTGTCGGGGGACATATATAATGCAAGTTTATATTACATGTCCCCAAGTCGCAGACCTCCAACATTCACACATACAGTTCGGGGACAAAGGGCAACTTTAACGAGTTCCAAGGTGCTCCCTATCCGCCAGCTCAGACAGGAACGGTTTAAATGACCGAAA
>NW_017310752.1:1089-6610 GCF_000935625.1 Nanorana parkeri | reverse complement strand
TCACTGGAATTCTTTCAAAAGCCAGCTCCGCTCCTCTCGCTTGTGGAAACCCGATCTGTGTTACGGCTTCACCACTGGCAGGTGAGTATAACTTCTCTCGGAGACTGACATCAAACATGAAACTCTTCCGATAAAAAATCAAACAAGATGCATAAATCACTACGTAAAATATGTATAAAACTTACATAAACATTGCATAATAAGGAGACCGGCTCCTTCCTTCAAACGCTCCGCATTTTAAAGCACTGCCAGGTGTTAGATGCAGGAACTACACCGTGTGCGCGATCGTCATCGAAGCGTTTCGTTGATGACAGTTCGGATTTTCTATAAGCGAAAGAAGCCGAGCTAGCTTTTTAAAAAAATATGGATACATTCAGTCAATTGAAACATACTTAGCACTCAAAACCACAGTATGAGCATAGGAAGGTATTGGGGATTGTTGGGATTGTTGAGTGTGGGAAAATGTGTCTGCTACAATGTTCGTGCATCGACAGGTAGACGTGGCTTGGATAGCTGTGCATTGGTGCCTGCAAATTAGAGGATTCCAGCGACGGCGGAGATTGGTGGACACTGAGAGAAGTTCGTCATCTTCCGCAAATCTTCTCCATAGGCAGCAACAGGGGTTTCTTTTTGACATTCCACAGATAATTCTTCAGCATTACCCTCAGAAGCCTCTTGTTCAATTATGTTACTAGCTGCTTCTAGTATTCGTATTGCCTAGTATGAAAAAATGCTCCTTTGCTAGCGGATACATTTTAAGTGCAAGCATATGGACAAAAATGACCAGTTATTTACCTTTAGCTTTTATGTTAGAGAAAGTGAAAGTGGAACCGAGAAAAAAGGTTTTTCAATCGTAAACTATAAACATTGAATTAGAGATCATTGAATGGCTAGATGGATAAGAAAAATGATATTGAAGTCTTTAGCTTATCGTTTCGGTACAAAGCTCTTTACGTATCTCTTATATCTTTATAGGAAGGGAACTTGAAATTATTGAATGGAACAGAAATATGTTCTAATGTTAGCAAATTCTTGTTATATGACAGAAGAATGGCTTTGTTTATTCAAGCATTTATTTTTTATGCATGTGAACAAAATAAGGCTAGGAAAGGAAAGTGCCAGAATGGAGATCAGGTCCACTCCATTTGGTCTCAGTAGACAGTACCTAGAGTGTCTTGCGCATGTTGGGTTTTCGACTCGGAGATGCGCACGGTACTTCAGGAATGCGAAGGACGTTTCTTACAATCAAACCTAACGTAATGCACTTGGAATGTTAGCACCTCCGTCGACTCCATTTGGTATCAGTAGAGGATCAGAGACGTTCTATGTAGGGGCAAGTGAAAGCAGGGCCCGTGTGGCTCCCATCTAGTTAACTGTCACGAGACCAAATGAAGATGGATTCCCTTGCGTGGTGCGCATGTTTGATATTGACCATGAGAATGGGTTTCTTGAAATGCTCACGGTACTTGAGAATGCGCAGGACTTTTCTCACAATCACACGTTTCTCAAATTGGGGGCTAACATTCCAAGTGTAAACAGGGCATTAAACAATATGGGAAATAATCATGATATTTCCCATAGATCCAACAAGATAACATAAGAATCAACATGCCAAACAGCCATATAAGATGACTAGCTAGTCTGAAGGGGGATGTAGGTGGCTTTCAGAAGGAACATAACATAAATCACAACCACTTAGTGAAGGCAACATAGATCTATTTACACAAAATTTATTGCTAATATTTATTAATAAATAAATAAATACATTTATTAATAAATAAATAAATAATAAATATTTATTTATTGCTAATGTATATTGTTTGAGTGCGAGCAAAGGGACGAACATTACCAGTTATTAAGCATTAGCTTTTATTTCAGAGAAAGGGGAAGTGTATGGGGAATGTACCTAAAGTGGACCAGAATAAAAGCTTTTTCAGCAGTAGACTGCTAATAAACAATGAAGTATAGAATGGCTAGAGATCATTGAACGGCTATATGGATAAGAACAATTATCTTTAAGTCTTTAGCTTATCGTTTGGGTACAAAGCTCTTTGTGTAATATTATGATGCAATGTATATAGGAAGGAAACTCGATACATGGGCAAAATATAGCTAAAGGGAAAGTGCCAGAATGAAGATCAGGTCCTCCGTCGCCTCCATTTTGTCTCAGTAGAGAGACTTTCTATGTAGGGGCAAGTGAAAGCAGGGCCCGGGTGGCTCCCATCTAGTTCATGTATTACAGAGATAACTGTCACGAGACGGAATGAAGATGGCTTCCCTTGCTTGGTGCGCATGTTTTCGTTTGACCCAGAGGTGTCTCGAGATGCGCACTGTACTTTAAATATGCGCAGTTACCAGTGGAGTACTCCAGATGCCTTTTCAAATTACACTAACTAAGACTAACACAGCTATCATATTTTTTATCTCTCTCCCAGTGGGCACAAGCAACACATTCTTGTGTCCTGGTCAGGACGTTTCTTACAATCACAGCTAACGTTAGACAGGCTTACATGAAATTGGGTGCTAACATTCCAAGTGCATTACGTTAGCTTTGATTGTAAGAAACGTCCTTCGCATTCATAAGTACCAGCACTCAAACCATATCTAGGTACACATCTTTCAATGCATCACATGCACAGGTCTGGTGATGTGTGGAATGAGCATAGGAAGTTTTAGGGGATTGTTAGGTGTTTGGAATGTTGGGATTGTCGGGTGAAGAAAATTGTGTCTATGTTGGTGCCTCGACAGGTAGATGTCGATGCATTGGTGCCTGCAAATTAGAAGATTCCAGCGACGTCGGAGATTGGTGGACATTGAGAGGAGTTCGTCATCCTCCGCAAAGGTTCTCCACCTTTTCTGCAGGAGGTGTTGCCAGAATGGAGATCAGGTCCTCCCTCGACTCCATTTTGTCTTAGTAGATGGTCAGGGACGTTTGATGTAGGGGGCAAAAGAAAGCAATAACATAACAACAATAATAAACAACAAAATGTATTGTGTGCTGATTGGTTGTCTATTGGTACACACAAAATCAAAATACATAGACTTAGATATATAGCAATATATGTGTTAGAACAATAGAATATTCTGCCTATAACTGCCTTCGTTATCTCATCTCCACTACGCCCCAGAAAGAAAATTAAATAGATACCATAGATTATAGTAAGGGGTTCCAGAAAATTAAAAGCTTAAGATAACTAGGTAATACAACTTAGGTAATAAATATAAGTAAAAGCTCAAGAGGTAATAAAACCTAGGTAATACAACTATGTTGTCTTGCGAGGAATCCTGAAAGGAAAATTCTTGAATTTCTCAATGCTATCACCATATACTACTCCCACATGTGAAAGGGACTCCCACATTTTTACTACTCGCGCAGTAAAGAACTCCTTGCGCATACAAATATTAAACTGAATTTGGGCTTCCAAGGGTGAACCGCTGACTTGCAGCCGCCAAGTGGACCCTAGTAAAAGTTTTTTGATCAGTAGACTGATAATAAACAGTGAGGTAGAGAACATTGAATGGCTTGATGGATAAGTAAAATGGTTTTTTTTTCATATTCCATTTAGGGTTCGTTAGGGTACAAAGCTCTTTATGTATTGTTATTATAATGCAATCTTTATAGGAAGAAAACTTCCAGCAACAGCTGCTGCACAACAGGTGGAGGACCTATTAGGAGGAAAGTAATTTCACTTTCCTCCTCATAGGTCTTCCACCTGTTGTGCAGCAGCTGTTGCATGAATGGAGATCAGGTCCTCCCTCGATTCCATTTGGACTCAGTAGAGGATCAGAGACGTTTGAGGCTGCCATCTTGTTACATAGATAACTGGAGTGAATGAAAGAGATTGCGTGTATTGCGCATGTTTGCCTTTGAAACTGAGAGATGCGCACCGTACTTTAGGAATGCGCAGGACGTTTCTAGGTGCAACCTAGTAAAAGCTTTTTCAGCGGTAGACTGCTAATAAACAGTGAGGTAGAGATCATTGAATGGCTTGATGGATAAGTAAAATGATCTTTTTCGTATTCAATTTAGCTTATCGTTTGGGTACAAAGCTAGCATATCATTATAATGTATGTAATATTAGAATGCAATTTATCCCCTCCATTTCTCTCCTCTCTCCCCTACATCTCTCTCCTCCTCTCTCCCCCCCTCAAACCCCCCACAAAAACCCTGTCCAGACCCATCCCCATTCTATGCCTCACTGCCTGCCATATACCTTGGATTATCCAGATGTCTGTCCATATAAGAAATCCATCTAGTATCTGTATCTGGTCCAGTGTCTTCTATATCCTGTCAAATAAAAACTTTCTGTAGAAAGAGGAAAAAAAAGTCCTTGCTGGTTGCTGGTCTTTCACCATCTTCTGCAACAGTGCTGCCATCTAGGGGAACCAAGGCACATTACACCTTCCCTAAGAGATCCCTGCGCTGTGTGTGTGGGGAAGGGAGGGGGTGGAGTCTACTCTGCACTCTAGGCAGCCGGAGCTAAAACTTTATTGATCGGCTGCCACAGTTTTCTATGTTGTTCCGCGGCAGCTGAAATAGAAAAAATAGCAGGGGGTCCAGGGACAGAGGGGACTTAAGTAAAAAGGCGCTGTAGTGGGCGTCTGGCACTTGGACCTGCTGCTCTACAGGAGAGCCAGCTCTACCTCCCCTTATGGAGGCCCTTCTACTCCCTGCCGCCCCATGGCCTGGCCTCGGTGGCCTTGTGGAGATGGTGAAGAGGGGGAGGAGAGAGGGGGAGCTGGAGAGTGAGAGAGGGGGAGCGGAAGAGAGAGAGGGGAGAGAAGAAGAGAGAGAGGGGGGAGAGGGAGGAAGAGAGAGATAGGGGGAGAGGGAGAGAGATTTTTTTGAGAGGGAGGAAGACAGAGATAGGGGGAGAGGGAGAGAGATGGAGGGCGGGGGAGAGAGATGGAGGGGGAGATGGTGGAGAGGGGGGGAGCTGGAGAAGGGGGGAGATGAAGAATGATAGAGGAAGAGAGAGAGGGGAGAGAAGAGAAGGGGGAAACAGAATAGAGAGGGGTTTATAATCCGTGTACAGTGAAGCAGCTAACAGACCTGATCCACATACCCAAGTCTTCATCCAGCACTCGTGCCCTGCTGTGCCCCAGAGTACCTGTATTCATTATTAGGCCTTATGGGACCAGAGTTGCAAGAGAGGCCTCCCTCGTCATCTCAAGCTCCATCAGGTATGTGACAGAGGGGGGACAGAGAGAGGGGGGAAAAAATAATAGAGAGGGGGGAGAGTGAGATGGGGAGAGAGGGGAGAAAAAGAGGGGGATAAGAGGGGGAAGAGGAAGAGAGAGGGAAGATGAAGATAGAAAGAGAGGAGGGAGAGAGAGAGAGGGAAGATGAAGAGAGAAAGAGAGGAGGAAGAGAGAGAGAGGGAGGAGAGGGGAGAGGAAGAGAGGGGAAGATGAAGAGAGAGGGGGGATAGGAACAGGAAGAGAGGAAGAGAGAGAGATAGAGGGGGAGAGGAAGAGAGAGAGGGGGAGAGAGCAGGAGAGAGATGGAGCAAAGAGAGAG
>NW_017310752.1:0-1045 GCF_000935625.1 Nanorana parkeri | reverse complement strand
GAAAGGGGGGGGGGGGAGGGGTAGAGCAGGGGGAGTGTGAGAGTGGGATGGGATAGACAGATGAGGAGAAGAGAAAGAGGGGGAGATAAAGTTGGGAAAAGGGGGAGAGAGAAAGAGGGGGGAGAGATGGGAGATAGAGAGAGCGGGGGAGAGGAAGAGAGAGAAGGGAGAGAGAGGGGAGCGATAGAGAGAGGGGGAAGAGGAAGAGAGAGAGGGGGAGAGATAGAGAGAGAGGGGGGGGATGGATGAGAGGGGGGAAGAGATAGAGAGGGGGAAAGGAAGGAAAGAGAGAGAGGAATGAGTGTGGGAGAGACAGAGGGGGGAGAGAGACAGAGGGGGAGAGAAAGGGAGAGACAGAGGGGTGGAGAGCCAGAGGGCGAGAAAGGGGGGGGTGAAAGAAAAGAGAGGGTGTCAGGAAGCCTGTACAATGTGGACTGCATCTGCGCATGCAGAGGTGAGAAAAGGGGAAGAAGGAGGAGAGAGAGAGGGGAGGAAGAGAGGGGGAGAGGAAGAGAGAGATGGGAGAGGAAACAGGACAAGAGAGAGAGAGGGAGAGATGAGGGGAGAAAGAAGGGAAGAGGAGGGAGAGGGGGGAGAGGAAGGGAGAGAGAGGGGGAAGAGGAGGGAGAGGAAGAGAGAGGGGAGAGAGGGAGAGGAAGAGGAGGGAGAGGAAGAGAGAGGGGAGAGAGGGAGAGTAAGAGGAGGGAGAGGAAGAGAGAGAGAGGGTAGAGAAGGGGTACAGGGGGTAGAGGGTTAGGAGGAAGAGAGATGGGGAGAGGAGGAGAGAGGGGGGAGAATAATAGAGAGGGGGGAAAGAAAGAGAGAGAGGAATAGATTGGGGAGAGAGAGGAAGGGCTAGAGGGAGGGTGAGAGAGAGAGGGAGAGAGAGGGGAAAGAGAGTTGAGTGTGTGGGGAAGGGAGGGGGTGGAGTCTACTCTGCACTAAGGCAGCCGGAGCTAAAACTTTACAAAGCTAGACTGTATTATAATAATACAGTCTAGCTTTGTAACCAAACGATAAGCTAAATTGAATATGAAAAAGATAA
>NW_017310751.1:13615-14382 GCF_000935625.1 Nanorana parkeri | reverse complement strand
TTAGGGAGGGGGTCCCCCCCGGGAAGGATTAGGGAGGGGGTTCCCCGGGGAAGGATTAGGGAGGGGGTCCCCCCGGGAAGGATTAGGGAGGGGGTACCCCCCGGGAAGTCTTAGGGAGGGGGTACCCCCCGGGAAGGATTAGAGGGGGTCCCCCGGGAATTTACCTCGATCACAGGCCAGGTGAGCCAGCAGCGAGATGGTCTGGATAGTTTTGCCCAGCCCCATCTCATCCGCCAATATCCCATTCAGCTTCTTCTCATACATGGTCACCAGCCACTCCAGGCCGATGTGCTGGTATTCCCGCAGGTCCCCGCGCAGGAGGAAGGGAACGGAGGTCTTCACCTGGCAGGGAGTACAGGACACATCAAAACCATCCTCACCATCAGGGTCACATGACAAGAGGTCAGCTGACTAAACGGGGGAGTACCTGTGTGGTGGCCAACGTGTACCCCTTAGGCTGCAGTGATTCCGCCGTAGCCGCGATATCAGTGATCTCTTTTTTAGGTTCTGGGAGTTCATTCTGTGAGTGGTCAGTACCGACATCTTCATCCTCCTGCTTCACAAGAAACTCCACCCCCTCCGACTCACAGTCAGATGAATCACATTCCGAGGTTTCTGTAAAGGAAGAGCCCACGTCATACCACACACCACAATATGACCACCCCCCGGATCCACGACCCCTCACAGTGACCAACCTCCGGATCCACGACCCCTCACAGTGACCAACCTCCGGATCCACGACCCCTCACAGTGACCAACCTCCGGAT
>NW_017310751.1:12367-13317 GCF_000935625.1 Nanorana parkeri | reverse complement strand
TCTGGAATAGCGGATGGCCAGCGGTGAGGGGGAGAGAAGCCGCCCACAGGACGAGCTGTGACGGCCGCACGGCGCCCTTGTTGCCATGGCGCCCTGTGCGGCCGCACGGCTCGCACACCCCTAAGGCCGGCCCTGAGTAGTGCTCCAACCACAGATATCTCCCATCACCTGGTCAGAGGTCTCTCCTCCTCTGTGTCCTGCCTAACCTTATAGAGGACTACACAGACCTCTTCTACTCCTCTCCCAGGCTCCGGCCCATTGCCTGTAATCACTAACCGAACGTCTCCTGCTCAGACATGAGGCTGCTTTCACTTGGGTCCACCGTCTCCTCTTCATCAGTCTGCGCCACGGAGTACTTCTTCAGGAGGTCCTCCAGAGACATTTCTCCTGCAGAGGACACAAAGAAACGTTCATACCCCCCCACACCTAGTCCCATGTGCATGTCTGACAGCAACGCAAGCCATGGGGAAGGACTGGCCCATGGGGAAGGGGGAAGGACTGGCCCATGGGGAAGGGGGAAGGACTGGCCCATGGGGAAGGGGGAAGGACTGGCCCATGGGGAAGGGGGAAGGACTGGCCCATGGGGAAGGGGGAAGGACTGGCCCATGGGGAAGGGGGAAGGACTGGGCCATGGGGGAAAGGACTGGGCCATGGGGGAAAGGACTGGGCCATGGGGGAAAGGACTGGGCCATGGGGGAAAGGACTGGGCCATGGGGGAAAGGACTGGGCCATGGGGGAAAGGACTGGGCCATGGGGGAAAGGACTGGGCCATGGGGGAAAGGACTGGGCCATGGGGGAAAGGACTGGGCCATGGGGGAAAGGACTGGGCCATGGGGGAAAGGACTGGGCCATGGGGAAGAGGGGGAGGACTGGGCGTAAGAATCTAACCCAATGTCAACCATATTTTTATGAAAGTGTTTTATTCAGGGAACTGTAGCTCGGATATACAA
>NW_017310751.1:616-12295 GCF_000935625.1 Nanorana parkeri | reverse complement strand
ATTTGCGTCACATGTGGGACAAGTCACCTTCCCGAGCCAGTTGTGAGAGCTCCTCGGCATGGTCCTGCTGGCCCTCCAGCGCCTCCTCTGCTGCAATTGTCTCTTCTTCATCTTCAGCTGTCAGAAAAGACAATGAGATGACCGTCATCAGAGGGGGACATCATCACATCCTGCCTATAGGATACAAAACATTGCCCCGCCCCTATACAGGGCACCGCCCCCTCCGGTCAATATAAGATTTGTGACTTAATATACAATCCTTTCCTTGGAGTACATTATGGGACACAGGAGGAGTATTCAGGTATATCGGGTTATGCTGCCTCCTTCAGAAGATTGGACGCTGGCAAGGACAGCCCGGTATAACCGAGTCATGGTAAATAACAGGACACAGGAGGAGTATTCAGGTATATCGGGTTATGCTGCCTCCTTCAGAAGATTGGACGCAGACAACAGCCCGGTATAACCGAGTCATGGTAAATTACAGGACACAGGAGGAGTATTCAGGTATATCGGGTTATGCTGCCGCCTTCAGAAGATTGGACGCTGGCAAGGACAGCTCGGTATAACCGCGTCATGGTAAATTACAGGACACAGGAGGAGTTTTCGGGTATATTGGGACATCCAAAGCAGTCCAACTGAGGGATGGCCAACATAAGAAAGGAAGCCCAGCAACACCTTAACAGAGGTGGCTCAATGGTGCTGCCTGTAGGACCGAGGCGGGCATCAGCGGTGAATAGGCACCTGGAGAGCAGACCAGGAGGTGGCCTCCCAGATCTGATAGGGAAAAGAGGCCACTTCCTGTCCTGGTGACACAGGCAGGAATACAATACATACAAATCACCACAAGGAACAACAGACCTTCCTCCTCATTGGCAGTGAACTCGTCATCTTCCTCCACTACAACGTCCTCCTCCTCTTCCTCCTCCGAAGAGGACTCGTCATGTTCAGACTCGGCACCCTAGGAGACGGGAAGGACTATTACTCCAAGGCATTTCCTAGAGGGGAAGGGAGTGGAGCCTACCTCCACAGAGGGGAAGGGAGTGGAGCCTACCTCCACAGAGGGGAAGGGAGTGGAGCCTACCTCCACAGAGGGGAAGGGAGTGGGGCCTACCTCCATAGAGGGGGAAGGGAGTGGTGCCTACCTCCACGTCAGTCTCTTCTTGAAGGATCTCAGGAGGAAGGCTCTGAAGGAGCTCGTCAAGGGGAAGTTCACTCTCTTGTTTGAGAAGTTCCAGTTCCAGGCGATGGGACTCGGCGTCATTTCCATCCTGACGTTCTTCAACCTCTATTGTCTCCTCATCATCATCTTCTTCCTCCTCATCCTCATGAGGAAGAAACTCTCCATCTGTAGAAGAAAGAGAAAATGGTCAGATGCAGCTCACGGGGAAGGAAGCATCAGGCCTGAGGTGATGTGTGAGAAAGGTACCAGCAGCCCTAAAGGGAGTGTGTGGGAAAGGTACCAGCAGCCCTAAAGGGAATGTGTGGGAAAGTAGGAGTATTCAGGTATATCGGGTTATGCTGCCTCCTTCAGAAGATTGGACGCTGGCAAGGACAGCCCGGTATAACCGAGTCATGGTAAATAACAGGACACAGGAGGAGTATTCAGGTATATCGGGTTATGCTGCCTCCTTCAGAAGATTGGACGCTGGCAAGGACAGCCCGGTATAACCGAGTCATGGTAAATAACAGGACACAGGAGGAGTATTCAGGTATATCGGGTTATGCTGCCTCCTTCAGAAGATTGGACGCTGGCAAGGACAGCCCGGTATAACCGAGTCATGGTAAATCACAGGACACAGGAGGAGTATTCAGGTATATCGGGTTATGCTGCCTCCTTCAGAAGATTGGACGCTGGCAAGGACAGCCCGGTATAACCGAGTCATGGTAAATAACAGGACACAGGAGGAGTATTCAGGTATATCGGGTTATGCTGCCGCCTTCAGAAGATTGGACGCTGGCAAGGACAGCTCGGTATAACCGCGTCATGGTAAATTACAGGACACAGGAGGAGTTTTCGGGTATATTGGGACATCCAAAGCAGTCCAACTGAGGGATGGCCAACATAAGAAAGGAAGCCCAGCAACACCTTAACAGAGGTGGCTCAATGGTGCTGCCTGTAGGACCGAGGCGGGCATCAGCGGTGAATAGGCACCTGGAGAGCAGACCAGGAGGTGGCCTCCCAGATCTGATAGGGAAAAGAGGCCACTTCCTGTCCTGGTGACACAGGCAGGAATACAATACATACAAATCACCACAAGGAACAACAGACCTTCCTCCTCATTGGCAGTGAACTCGTCATCTTCCTCCACTACAACGTCCTCCTCCTCTTCCTCCTCCGAAGAGGACTCGTCATGTTCAGACTCGGCACCCTAGGAGACGGGAAGGACTATTACTCCAAGGCATTTCCTAGAGGGGAAGGGAGTGGAGCCTACCTCCACAGAGGGGAAGGGAGTGGAGCCTACCTCCACAGAGGGGAAGGGAGTGGAGCCTACCTCCACAGAGGGGAAGGGAGTGGAGCCTACCTCCACAGAGGGGAAGGGAGTGGGGCCTACCTCCATAGAGGGGGAAGGGAGTGGTGCCTACCTCCACGTCAGTCTCTTCTTGAAGGATCTCAGGAGGAAGGCTCTGAAGGAGCTCGTCAAGGGGAAGTTCACTCTCTTGTTTGAGAAGTTCCAGTTCCAGGCGATGGGACTCGGCGTCATTTCCATCCTGACGTTCTTCAACCTCTATTGTCTCCTCATCATCATCTTCTTCCTCCTCATCCTCATGAGGAAGAAACTCTCCATCTGTAGAAGAAAGAGAAAATGGTCAGATGCAGCTCACGGGGAAGGAAGCATCAGGCCTGAGGTGATGTGTGGGAAAGGTACCAGCAGCCCTAAAGGGAATGTGTGGGAAAGGTACCAGCAGCCCTAAAGGGAGTGTGTGGGAAAGGTACCAGCAGCCCTAAAGGGAGTGTGTGGGAAAGGTACCAGCAGCCCTAAAGGGAATGTGTGGGAAAGGTACCAGCAGCCCTAAAGGGAGTGTGTGGGAAAGGTAGCAGCAGCCCTAAAGGGAGTGTGTGGGAAAGGTACCAGCAGCCCTAAAGGGAGTGTGTGGGAAAGGAAAACGGCAGCCACGGGGAGGTGTGTCCTTCTCTGTATAACAGTATCACACATAATGACACTCATTCATTGCAGAGAAGTCTCTCTATAGCACCAGCTACCAAATCCAAGCCTACGGGGAGAGGCAAGGACCTGTTTTATTAGTGCACCATGAAGCCATCACTGCTCCTGCCTCACCTTTCTGGCAGATCGATGGCGTTGGACTGGTTCTCAACGACCCTCCTTGAGAAGACCCAACACAGGATGAACTGGTCTTGCTCATGGGCATGGTCTCATTCAGACTCTGGCTCAGGAGGTCAGAATACTTCTCTGTCTGACCGACTATAAAATCCAGCTGCAGGTCCAGAGCCTTCTTCCTCTTGGCTTCCAGGCGAGACTGCTGCTTAAACTGGACCACCTAAAGAAAGAAGACATGCTTAGACATGACCCCCACAATGAGGTCTATCCTGGACCACCAGAGACAAACGCAGAGAACTACTTACAGGGGAACCTCCTTCAATCCCCCCCCCCCACCCCGAGCGCACCCCACCACTTACCCTCCTCCTTGGCTATGGGATCCAGCAGAGTCCGGCTCCCCCATAGGAATGAATGGGGCCATGTCAATAGGAGACAATGATGATGAAAAAGGTGGTATGGGGGCCAGGGGAATGCCCACCAAGGGGCCGGGGCGTGTCCGAGGAGTGAGGGGCGGAAGTGAACGATAGGAATGGCCACACATTGGGCTACCGGGAGAGAAGGAGCTGTAATCACTCAGCAAGAAGACGACTCCATAGACCAGACGGTGGGCCGGCTCAGAGAATAAACATGGCCGACCTCAAACTTTACACACAGATAACACCATGTATACGAAGCTCATCCCGTTATAATTCCCCCGAAAACAACGGGATGGTCTGATTGGTGGATGTAGAGAAAATGATTGGCTCTCTTCCGGTCTTGTAATAGTGATGTCAGTACATGGCTCTCTAGCTCCTCCCCTAGGAAGAGGCGGGTTCTGCTGTGCTCACCTTTTCCACATTGCTCCAGAACTGACGCACTTCCTTAGCGATGGACGTAGCGATGCGCCTCAGCTTGGCCTGTTCCTCCCGCCGCGCCCGCTCTTCTTTCTGCTTCAGCTCATCATGATGTCGTACCACCATCCTCACAACCTGCAGAGATCCAAGATGGAGGAAACGTCAGCGCAATGAACCCAACATGAGGGGACATCATCCCACGGAGGCCAATCCGCATCACACCTGTCCAATCAGTGCATATGACCAACTCTACCGCTCCGCCCACCCTCACCGACCACATAAGATTACCCTGCAGCCAGGAGAACAACCGCCCCCTCTTCCCCCCAGAACACCCTCCACCCCCCGAACACCCAACTTCTCCTCCACCCCCCGAACACCCAACTTCTCCTCCACCCCCCGAACACCCAACTTCTCCTCCACCCCCCGAACACCCAACTTCTCCTCCACCCCCCGAACACCCAACTTCTCCTCCACCCCCCGAACACCCAACTTCTCCTCCACCCCCCGAACACCCAACTTCTCCTCCACCCCCCGAACACCCAACTTCTCCTCCACCCCCCGAACACCCAACTTCTCCTCCACCCCCCGAACACCCAACTTCTCCTCCACCCCCCGAACACCCAACTTCTCCTCCACCCCCCGAACACCCAACTTCTCCTCCACCCCCCGAACACCCAACTTCTCCTCCACCCCCCGAACACCCAACTTCTCCTCCACCCCCCGAACACCCAACTTCTCCTCCACCCCCCGAACACCCAACTTCTCCTCCACCCCCCGAACACCCAACTTCTCCTCCACCCCCCGAACACCCAACTTCTCCTCCACCCCCCGAACACCCAACTTCTCCTCCACCCCCCGAACACCCAACTTCTCCTCCACCCCCCGAACACCCAACTTCTCCTCCACCCCCCGAACACCCAACTTCTCCTCCACCCCCCGAACACCCAACTTCTCCTCCACCCCCCGAACACCCAACTTCTCCTCCACCCCCCGAACACCCAACTTCTCCTCCACCCCCCGAACACCCAACTTCTCCTCCACCCCCCGAACACCCAACTTCTCCTCCACCCCCCGAACACCCAACTTCTCCTCCACCCCCCGAACACCCAACTTCTCCTCCACCCCCCGAACACCCAACTTCTCCTCCACCCCCCGAACACCCAACTTCTCCTCCACCCCCCGAACACCCAACTTCTCCTCCACCCCCCGAACACCCAACTTCTCCTCCACCCCCCGAACACCCAACTTCTCCTCCACCCCCCGAACACCCAACTTCTCCTCCACCCCCCGAACACCCAACTTCTCCTCCACCCCCCGAACACCCAACTTCTCCTCCACCCCCCGAACACCCAACTTCTCCTCCACCCCCCGAACACCCAACTTCTCCTCCACCCCCCGAACACCCAACTTCTCCTCCACCCCCCGAACACCCAACTTCTCCTCCACCCCCCGAACACCCAACTTCTCCTCCACCCCCCGAACACCCAACTTCTCCTCCACCCCCCGAACACCCAACTTCTCCTCCACCCCCCGAACACCCAACTTCTCCTCCACCCCCCGAACACCCAACTTCTCCTCCACCCCCCGAACACCCAACTTCTCCTCCACCCCCCGAACACCCAACTTCTCCTCCACCCCCCGAACACCCAACTTCTCCTCCACCCCCCGAACACCCAACTTCTCCTCCACCCCCCGAACACCCAACTTCTCCTCCACCCCCCGAACACCCAACTTCTCCTCCACCCCCCGAACACCCAACTTCTCCTCCACCCCCCGAACACCCAACTTCTCCTCCACCCCCCGAACACCCAACTTCTCCTCCACCCCCCGAACACCCAACTTCTCCTCCACCCCCCGAACACCCAACTTCTCCTCCACCCCCCGAACACCCAACTTCTCCTCCACCCCCCGAACACCCAACTTCTCCACCACCCCACAGAACACATAACTTCTCCACCACCCCACAGAACACCCAACGTCTCCTCCACCCCACAGAACACCCAACGTCTCCTCCACCCCACAGAACACCCAACTTCTCCTCCACCCCCCAGAACACCCAACGTCTCCTCCACCCCACAGAACACCCAACTTCTCCTCCACCCCCCAGAACACCCAACTTCTCCTCCACCCCACAGAACACCCAACTTCTCCTCCACCCCACAGAACACCCAACTTCTCCACCACCCCACAGAAAGAAGACTCACCTTCCTCGCCACCCCCCTCTTCCACCGGCGCTCCTGTGCGAAGTCCGCAGACAGCCATTGCATCTCCTCACACAGGTAGTCCCACTGCACTTTGGGACGAGTTGGTTCTGGAAATTTAGAGAGACGCCGCGGAGTCCAGAATCCTTCCTTCCGTAACTCCGCAATCCGATTCTCAATCTCAGCTTCCTGCCGGAGAAAAGGAGGGAACATCAATCCCCGATCCCAAATATACCACAGCCAGCTATGAGGGTATACCGCTACACACACAGCTATGAGGGTATACCGCTACACACACAGCCATGAGGGTATACCGCTACACACACAGCCATGAGGGTATACCGCTACACACACAGCCAGATATGAGGGTATACCGCTACACACACAGCCAGATATGAGGGTATACCGCTACACACACAGCCAGATATGAGGGTATACCGCTACACACACACACAGCTATGAGGGTATACCGCAACACACAGGGCTATGAGGGTATACCGCTACACACACAGCTATGAGGGTATACCGCTACACACACAGCTATGAGGGTATACCGCTACACACACAGCTATGAGGGTATACCGCTACACACACAGCTATGAGGGTATACCGCTACACACACAGCTATGAGGGTATACCGCTACACACACAGCTATGAGGGTATACCGCTACACACACAGCTATGAGGGTATACCGCTACACACACAGCTATGAGGGTATACCGCTACACACACAGCTATGAGGGTATACCGCTACACACACAGCTATGAGGGTATACCGCTACACACACAGCTATGAGGGTATACCGCTACACACACAGCTATGAGGGTATACCGCTACACACACAGCTATGAGGGTATACCGCTACACACACAGCTATGAGGGTATACCGCTACACACACAGCTATGAGGGTATACCGCTACACACACAGCTATGAGGGTATACCGCTACACACACAGCTATGAGGGTATACCGC
Source organism: Nanorana parkeri (assembly GCF_000935625.1). Taxonomy (NCBI): domain Eukaryota; kingdom Metazoa; phylum Chordata; class Amphibia; order Anura; family Dicroglossidae; genus Nanorana; species Nanorana parkeri. The sequence continues at coordinate 5,006 of NW_017310751.1, read as the reverse complement.
TACACACACAGCTATGAGGGTATACCGCTACACACACAGCTATGAGGGTATACCGCTACACACACAGCTATGAGGGTATACCGCTACACACACAGCTATGAGGGTATACCGCTACACACACAGCTATGAGGGTATACCGCTACACACACAGCTATGAGGGTATACCGCTACACACACAGCTATGAGGGTATACCGCTACACACACAGCTATGAGGGTATACCGCTACACACACAGCTATGAGGGTATACCGCTACACACACAGCTATGAGGGTATACCGCTACACACACAGCTATGAGGGTATACCGCTACACACACAGCTATGAGGGTATACCGCTACACACACAGCTATGAGGGTATACCGCTACACACACAGCTATGAGGGTATACCGCTACACACACAGCTATGAGGGTATACCGCTACACACACAGCTATGAGGGTATACCGCTACACACACAGCTATGAGGGTATACCGCTACACACACAGCTATGAGGGTATACCGCTACACACACAGCTATGAGGGTATACCGCTACACACACAGCTATGAGGGTATACCGCTACACACACAGCTATGAGGGTATACCGCTACACACACAGCTATGAGGGTATACCGCTACACACACAGCTATGAGGGTATACCGCTACACACACAGCTATGAGGGTATACCGCTACACACACAGCTATGAGGGTATACCGCTACACACACAGCTATGAGGGTATACCGCTACACACACAGCTATGAGGGTATACCGCTACACACACAGCTATGAGGGTATACCGCTACACACACAGCTATGAGGGTATACCGCTACACACACAGCTATGAGGGTATACCGCTACACACACAGCTATGAGGGTATACCGCTACACACACAGCTATGAGGGTATACCGCTACACACACAGCTATGAGGGTATACCGCTACACACACAGCTATGAGGGTATACCGCTACACACACAGCTATGAGGGTATACCGCTACACACACAGCTATGAGGGTATACCGCTACACACACAGCTATGAGGGTATACCGCTACACACACAGCTATGAGGGTATACCGCTACACACACAGCTATGAGGGTATACCGCTACACACACAGCTATGAGGGTATACCGCTACACACACAGCTATGAGGGTATACCGCTACACACACAGCTATGAGGGTATACCGCTACACACACAGCTATGAGGGTATACCGCTACACACACAGCTATGAGGGTATACCGCTACACACACAGCTATGAGGGTATACCGCTACACACACAGCTATGAGGGTATACCGCTACACACACAGCTATGAGGGTATACCGCTACACACACAGCTATGAGGGTATACCGCTACACACACAGCTATGAGGGTATACCGCTACACACACAGCTATGAGGGTATACCGCTACACACACAGCTATGAGGGTATACCGCTACACACACAGCTATGAGGGTATACCGCTACACACACAGCTATGAGGGTATACCGCTACACACACAGCTATGAGGGTATACCGCTACACACACAGCTATGAGGGTATACCGCTACACACACAGCTATGAGGGTATACCGCTACACACACAGCTATGAGGGTATACCGCTACACACACAGCTATGAGGGTATACCGCTACACACACAGCTATGAGGGTATACCGCTACACACACAGCTATGAGGGTATACCGCTACACACACAGCTATGAGGGTATACCGCTACACACACAGCTATGAGGGTATACCGCTACACACACAGCTATGAGGGTATACCGCTACACACACAGCTATGAGGGTATACCGCTACACACACAGCTATGAGGGTATACCGCTACACACACAGCTATGAGGGTATACCGCTACACACACAGCTATGAGGGTATACCGCTACACACACAGCTATGAGGGTATACCGCTACACACACAGCTATGAGGGTATACCGCTACACACACAGCTATGAGGGTATACCGCTACACACACAGCTATGAGGGTATACCGCTACACACACAGCTATGAGGGTATACCGCTACACACACAGCTATGAGGGTATACCGCTACACACACAGCTATGAGGGTATACCGCTACACACACAGCTATGAGGGTATACCGCTACACACACAGCTATGAGGGTATACCGCTACACACACAGCTATGAGGGTATACCGCTACACACACAGCTATGAGGGTATACCGCTACACACACAGCTATGAGGGTATACCGCTACACACACAGCTATGAGGGTATACCGCTACACACACAGCTATGAGGGTATACCGCTACACACACAGCTATGAGGGTATACCGCTACACACACAGCTATGAGGGTATACCGCTACACACACAGCTATGAGGGTATACCGCTACACACACAGCTATGAGGGTATACCGCTACACACACAGCTATGAGGGTATACCGCTACACACACAGCTATGAGGGTATACCGCTACACACACAGCTATGAGGGTATACCGCTACACACACAGCTATGAGGGTATACCGCTACACACACAGCTATGAGGGTATACCGCTACACACACAGCTATGAGGGTATACCGCTACACACACAGCTATGAGGGTATACCGCTACACACACAGCTATGAGGGTATACCGCTACACACACAGCTATGAGGGTATACCGCTACACACACAGCTATGAGGGTATACCGCTACACACACAGCTATGAGGGTATACCGCTACACACACAGCTATGAGGGTATACCGCTACACACACAGCTATGAGGGTATACCGCTACACAGACACACACAGCTATGAGGGTATACCGCTACACACACACACACAGCTATGAGGGTATACCGCTACACACACACACAGCTATGAGGGTATACCGCTACACACACAGCTATGAGGGTATACCGCTACACACACAGCTATGAGGGTATACCGCTACACACACACACACACAGCTATGAGGGTATACCGCTACACAAACAGCCAGATATGTGTCATGTGACCTCTCTAGGTGTTTGGTGGATCTTCTGTCTCCGATGCCGGGGAGCCAATCATTCTCCACGCTGTAGAAGGGGCCCCGAGAGGGTCACCATACACTCACATGTTTAGCCTGCTCGGCAATCTCGGTGCGGCCGTCCCATTTCTGTCCAGAACCGGAATCCTGCTGGTTTCCCTCAAGGCCATCGTCTGTAGGGGATCCGGGGCCCACATCCCCAATGTCACCCAACAAGTCAAAGGGGGACAATTCCCCGCTGGAGCCCGGAGACATGGGTGGATTGCTGGCTGTCAATGTGTCCGATGTCTGGAAGAGAAAGGGGGGGGAGGGGTGTTAGAGGAACGCTGGACCCCGGGAAAGATCATAGCAAGGTCCCTATCCCATCTATAGAGGTCCATGGAGGGCAACATACAGAGGGTGGACCCCGGGAAAGATCATAGCAAGGTCCCTATCCCATCTATAGAGGTCCATGGAGGGCAACATACAGAGGGTGGACCCCGGAAAGATCACAACAAGGTCCCTATCCCATCTATAGAGGTCCATGGAGGGCAACATACAGAGGGTGGACCCCGGAAAGATCACAACAAGGTCCCTATCCCATCTATAGAGGTCCATGGAGGGCAGCATACAGAGGGGTCAGTAACAACTTAACTTACAGGAGATGAAGATTTGTCTACTCGCTGTAAAATCCTTTTCCAGGAGACCATTGAAGGGCACAGGAAGTCTGAGACTGTCAGGTTATACTGCCACCTACAGGATGCCCACACACAATGCAATTACATAGAAACCATAAGACCCCCACCCCCCAGCAGAATTAAATGTAACCGTCCTTTGTCCACGTGTACCCTATGGTTCCACAGTGCAATCACCAGCAGGAGCCGCCATGACACTAATCTCAGATGTGACATAAGAGCCGCAGATCAGTGGAAGAGGAACTCCAGCAGAAAGACAAAGTCCACATGGGGGAAACATGGAATGAGCCACGGGGGTCAGAGGTGAACCCGATCATAAGGAGCCCCCTTCACACAACACCTAAACAGGGCCATACACCCATCACATTAGGACAACCGCTAATATTGAGGAGGTCCCCCTTCTCCTGACCCCTCCAGGCATGGGCTCCACCTCTGAAGGTGTGCTGTGGTATCTGGATGACCCCCCCTAATATTGAGGAGGTCCCCCTTCTCCTGACCCCTCCAGGCATGGGCTCCACCTCTGAAGGTGTGCTGTGGTATCTGGATGACCCCCCCTAATATTGAGGAGGTCCCCCTTCTCCTGACCCCTCCAGGCATGGGCTCCAACTCTGAAGGTGTGCTGTGGTATCTGGCACAAGGCCGTCAGTAGCAGATCCTCCAAGTTCTGAGATGCGGCCTCTGTGGATCAGACTTGTCAAGTCAGAAAAATAATAAAAGGAGGGGAACACTCCCCCCCCC
>NW_017310751.1:0-580 GCF_000935625.1 Nanorana parkeri | reverse complement strand
TGACATTAGAGGTGGGCTGATGAACTCCGGAGTCCAGGCAGCACAGGAGGATCAATGGGGGCTGAGATATCACAAGGAGTCATCAAATCCTAAGCCACACCTAAAAGACGGGAACAAGAACATGGAGGATGTCATACAATCCCGGCCACTTCCACAGAGAAAAACAAAACCAGTAAGAGAGTGAACACAACACTGGGCCAGCAAATGGAGATCCCTAAGACTCTGCCGAACACGTAGAGAAGAAATATTCTTCACACAACCTGAAGATAGAACACGGAGACTTCATAGAGGAGGTCAGATAAACTGCCGCAGATCTGCTCCCGACACACAACACGGAATCCCCAGACATGAATAGCCGAGTCCGTGATAACTGGAATTCAGACAGGTCTACCATAGAGATCACCAGTATAAAACAGGGAAAACCTGCACTCAACTGGAGAGAACTCCAGGATCTCAGATCTCCGCCATGAATCTACCAGTACTCAGCCATCGGTAGAGACATCCAGGATCTCAGATCTCCACCATGAATCTACCAGTAATCAGCCATCGGGAGACCTCCAGGATCTCAGATCTCCACCAT
>NW_017310750.1:0-14397 GCF_000935625.1 Nanorana parkeri | reverse complement strand
GTGGCGTGTTTGTGAGGTTAGTAAATCAACCCCAATGTTTCCTACTGCCTGAAAAGTAATCAAATTAAAAGGAGCTGTCTCATGTATACCTGCATGCCTTTTAGTATGTCATCTCTAAAAACATGTGAGAATAGATACATTACTGCTTATTCTACAAAGATAAACATTATAAATAATTGGATCATAGTGATATTTCAAACTGTTTTCTGTACTAATTATGGCACATGTCTTAAATCTTGTAATCGGTTAGGGAGCCTATTTAAATGGAGAAAAGTATTCACTCTGTTGTTTGGTGTCATCATGTGAACCCCACTGAACATGGACCAGAGAAAGCAAAAGGGAGCATTTTTGAGAAGATCATAAAGACAATTATAGATCAGTATATCAAAGGTAAAGGGTACAAAACAGTCTCCAAGCATCTTGAAGCTGCTTTGATCACAGTTGCAAATATTGTTAAGAAGTTTAAGTGCCATGGGAGTGAGTAAAAGGATAATGCAAATGATAGACAAAGAACCAAGAAAAACTTATTGGACCAAGTATAGTAATGACCATATTTGGTAATTGTTGTCACCCATTATACCTGTTGGCTTGTTTGGGCCAGGAAGTCATTTATTTAGTGACAATAGTAAAACTGCCACTAAAACAATCAGCCAGAGGTTTGTGCAGGCGAACTGGCAAAATCTGGCTATAGAGTTCACCCATTTGGTGACCCACAAACAGCTATAGTTTGGTCAAACTCACTATAAAATCAAACCGGAAACTCCTATTTCTGAAAAGTGTGTTCCCTTGTTGAAAGTCTGGCTTTAGTGCTTTCTGAGTCACTAGCCTGAAACATTTGCACATCTGAAATGTCTTTGGATCTGGAATTCTGACTTCAGTCTAACTTAGCTTACTGCATGCTTTTTCTGGGCCAGGGACTCAAGTATTGTAGCTATAGAATTCTAGATAGCTATCATTTTTGGATGGAGGTCAGCAATTAACCTCAATGCCAAACTCTTGAGTCCAGCCTTAGTGTTTCGTTCACAAGACAAAAAAACATCCAGAAAACATGAGTAATATTTGTCAGTAAACAACAGAAACCAATAGAAGGACCTAAAGCCTTTTTTTTTGTAAGCAGGTGTTATCCGATTAAATAGGAAAGTCATAAACAAAGGCTCTGCATGGATCAGAGCAACAATATATTTTATTCAGGGACATAGAAGTCGAAAACACATGGATTCACCTTTTGCTTTGGTGTTACATCTTTCTAAAACGAAAGACATAAATAATGCAATTGTTTTTGTTCAGCAGTAGCAATAACAACACCTTTACAATAATACATATTGGAGGGAATTTATCAAAACTGGAGTTGCCCAGGGCAACCAATCAACTGAATCAACCAATCAACTGAATAGAATATAGAATAGACCGAACAGCAGTGAGTAGCCTGCCGGAGGTTCGGCTTAGTCGATCCAGATGTTGGATCGGCTGAGTCGAACTCCTTCTGCACCTCGGGTCACTCGAACATGCTGAGCATGTTCGGGCATCCCGAAGCCACACAAAGCCACCCAATGAAATCAGCAGTACCAGCCTGAAGTGAATAGCCGAACAGCGTTCGGCTCACTTCACTTCAGATCGGTCATTCACTCGGCTGCCTACGGCAGCTTAGTGAATGGACCCCTATCTCTTGATATAGCAAAGCTGCAAATGTATAGAAAAACTGTCTTAAAGTCTATATTCAGACTGACTTACAGCCACAGTAAAATCAATTAAAAGAAACAAAACTGTGTCAAGTTACTAGAAAATGTTTTGTATTGTAGCTCTAAAGGCTCTATTTAGTTTAAAACCAAAAGTTATAGTTCAGGTGATGATGAAAAGGTAACTCATAACAGTCTCATCATATAGAAACATACAGGTCTACAACCCAATACCATGTGTGTGGCTGTGCACACAATAATTAGACACCAGTAGGTGAGTAACTATGAATTGTGGTGTTCCATAGTAACATTTTGATGCCCCTCCCCCCAATAACTTTCTATGTAGCAACTGGCCACAACTGTAGCACTGAGGGGAGGGGGTTGATTTACTAAAGGCAAGTAGGCTGTTCACTTTCCAAGGTAATTTAGGTAATTCTCACTTTTCTCACTCAAGTGTTTAAGTGGTTTTGCTTGCACATGATTGGATAATGAAAGTCAGACGAGCTGCACCTCATTTACTAAGCAATGGGAAAATTCCCTTGTAAAGTGAAAAGCCTACTTGCCTTTAGTAAATCAACCCCTACGTGTAATTGATCACACAGCAGGAGAGCTGCCAGCATAGTCAGACTAGAGAGATGAGCTTTGGGTTCAGGTTGAACATGAGTGAGACCTAAACCCAGCTTGTTCACAGTTTGGTGAGTGGGCAAAAAAAGGCCATATTTGTCCAGAGGGAAGCACTACCACTGCTAAATGCCATGACAGATCCCCAATGGCATCTGTTTGTAAGAAAAACATAAGGGGGAATTCAGCATTTTAGGTTGTCACAGTAGCACAAGCTTAGTGTAAATCATTTATTGGGGCCAAAGGTTGTGGTGACACCTGTTCTAATTTTCTGTTGCAACACTAGGACAGGAAGTGAAGACAAAGCTACCTAACAGGAAACAAACAGAAAAAAAGCCTATAAGGAATTTCAACATTTGATTATGCGCTACCTGCATATTTCCTATCTCTCAGTATGATATATATATAGTCATATGCATTTTTTTCATTACCATGTATTCTCACCACATATCATGTTTTTAACCATCAATTAACCATCAATTTCTTATTTCATGTTTTTTATGTAATAATTAATATATGGCTGTTTGTGTTCACATTTTTGTGCAGACATCAGCTTTAGTGCACTTTTCCTCTATCCAACAGTATAGGAGACTTAGTTCTCATAGTACTTTAGCACATGCTGACAACTGACACGCTGTTGTCCTCATGTGCATTACCAAGTCCGGTTTTCGGAGGCCGTGATAGGCTGAAGCACTGGCGACACCCAGTGGGTGGAGCCCGAGCTGCTCCGGGTCCCCATTGGCTGATCGCGGCACTCCTTCCCAAGCACGGTGCCCGAGACGGACAAAGCCACGGCTGTAACTAAATCTATACTGTGACAAGCGCTTATCGCTCGCCTCTGATTGGCCACTCATACTTTTTAAGTTGGAGAGAGGAAGGGTGACGCTATGTTCTGATGAAGGGGGCGTGCCCCGGAAACGCGTTAACGTCACCACTATACTGGTATCACCTAGTGGACATCTCACTGCTTGTCAGTCCTCACCTCATGACTTTGTGACACTCATGTTTGTGAGTATGATTCGGTTTTCTATTTATGTTTATTGAAATAAAAGTGATCTGCACCAGGAAAGGCACCCCTCTTGTGCTTATTTCCTAGATTTCCAGCTTTCCCGGGTTCTTTGGGGCAGCATCCTGCAGTATGCCTAAAAGCAAGTCCTATTAAGAACTGACAGTCCGTGGCGCTTCACTGTTTTTACTGAATTTCAAAATCTATTTACTCTATCCAAAATTAAAAAAATTAAAGTTTTGGCTATACATATGCTTTTACTTTGCCTTAGCAAATTTACTGTGAATGATTGGAAGCTGTAAGCAGCATTAATAGTTATCTTCAGCCCAAGTTCACTCAGAAATGCTGGCCACTATGTTCTGAAATGCTTTTATGTGTGGGTTGTGTCATGAGACTCAGCACTTCATGATTTTCTATGGAAAAAGACAGAAAGCCTAATAGAAGGTGAAAAGGCATTGAAGGAAATATTTGGAAGTCCACATAATGAAACCAGAAGCCAAAGCATTATAAATCAAACATTTATGTACACCTGCAACAAGCAAGCAGCTTACATACATGGTTTTGACATATATGCAACAAGCTAATTATTTAATAATGACATATTTTGCCTTACAACACAAGGAAATGCTCTTTTAAATGCTTTTTTTCGTTTTGCGTTCACTGTTCCATAATCACATTTCTGAAAGTAAGTTTTTGTTTATTTGCAAAGATTCTCTAGTGTTTTCTTATAAAGTGCATGAATAATCCACACAATTAACACAGACTGTGAACCCCAATCATATTTACATTCTATCATTAATAAAAATCAGTGGAAATGTTGGTGAAAACAATTGCCCTGCACATATGCATGTATCACTAAAGATTTACTCAGAGGTGAAATCGCACCACTCCAACTTGCTGGAGGTCACATACTGTACCTAAAAATGTATCTAAAAGATGTGTAAGAAGTTATGTAGACACCATATGTATGTGTTATCTTGGAAAGTATACTCACAATCATCTTCTTGCAAGCTTTGGGATCCCCAGCATTCCCAGGATCCTGACACAATGGGTGGAAGTCTGGTTGAAGCTAACTACAGTATGTTTTTTTTTTTATTTGTATGCCTTATGTTTTTTTTTATAACATGTAATGTTTATGGGGGGAGGGAGGGGCAAGTGTGTAACAAAGAAGCAGACTTTGTATTTTGATGCAAGGTCTGCTTCATTCAGGCATTTCAAATATAAATAATGATTAAACAGCAATAGTCTATAGCTAGCAATCATACTGTTATAAAAGGCTGTTTTTGATTCCTACACTGGAAAAAAAATTATATTCTGCCTTATGTCAAGTTCTTACATTTGCTATAGAACAGAATTTTGGTCAAATGTGATGAAGTAGAAAGGACTGATACAAAATCAACAATTAAAGTGACATTAAAGTCAAAGTTTTTCCCCCCCACTTCCCAATCCTGCTGTAGGGACTTACCTTAAATGATGTCTCTTAATCTGATCATCTTCTTCTTTACTGTACTTTTCAGCTGTCCCTCCAGCACTGGTGCGGGTCTCTGATCCATTGTTGACTCCTCTGTCCTCCTCTTCTCTGATGTCCCACGGTGTCTGTGTGGGTGCACGCTGCTCCATAGACTTTGGGGTCTATTCACGAAGCAGCCGAAGGATCTAGCCGTAGCTCCGGCCGATCCTTTGGCTACCTTCGGCCCCAGAACCCCTTTGGTTCAGTAGAACCGAAGGGCTGCTGTAGGGCTATTCACTATAGCCCGTACAGCTCCCGAACGTGGCCGAGCCGAACGCATATGCCTCAGCTCGGCTGAGCCGCGCTGAAAGCCGAAGCTGGCTGAGCGGCCAGCCAATGACCGGCCGACAGCCTGCTTCTGACAGCTGGGTGGAGCCAGCCGTGATCTTACGGCTGGCTCTGGCCACTTTCAGAGAGATCAGCGTCCCTGGTTACCAGCTAACCCGGGACACTGATCTCCAGATAGCAAACTCTCCCAGGAGCTCCGGGAGTCTCCTGCACCCGGCCGCCCTGGAGAGAAACACTGTTTTTTATTCATTTATTTTTTTTTCTTTATTCTGACACGGAGCCGTTAGAATCATTCTTTGGAGCCCATCGACTTACAATTGCCTCATGCCAAAAGCGAACATATATGAGGCTGACAAAATGTGCAACCCGTTTCATTCCTTCCAATTGTCGTTGATAGTTTCACCTCTCATGGTGCTGCAACCTGCAGGAGAGAGTGTGCAACACCTGTCATTGCTACCAACTGGCAATTGACTGTAATGGAAACAGCGGGAGGAAGGGGGGGGTTACTTGTAGTTGTACTGGTAATCCCAGGAAAGGGCATAAACATTAACACTGCTGCCACCAATAAAGATGGGGAAGGGGGGGGGCATAATTACACATGATAATTATAACCTCCTTTTCCCCAGCTTTAATGGTGGCTGTGTAAACTAGAGCTAAAGGCTATAAAATAACCCGCCTTTTAAATATTGCTTCCCCACAGCTCTTATATTTGCTGCATACAGTTTCTAATGAATCTCAATGGAAAAACTTTTTTTAATCTGTTTTTTAATCAGTCCCATGACCACAAACAACTCTGGTAAATGTGCCTGTCAGCACAACTAGTAGGCAGTAACTCTTTAAGGACCACCAATGCCTTAGCACTATGGACGCTGGTAGGATAATGTCAACGCTCTAAGGATTCTGCTTGAAAAACAGATTTAAAAAATATTTCCATTGAGATTAAAAAATGTGTACAGCAAATATATGTGTTGTGGGGAGGCAACGCTAGTTGGAAGTGTCCAATTGCATATTTTTAGGGAGGGGGCCACATAAAAATGTTGCTATGGGGCTCTGTGGTTTCTAGTTACATCTCTGCCTCTAATGCCACTGTCTATAAACAATGTTACGCTTCCAGCTCCGGATTGGCTGCCACCCACCATTAAGAGTCTGCCGGCCGACCATACAATTAATGGCCAGAAGACAAGCAGTTAAAAAACTCTCTGTTGTCGTTCCTTTTGAATAGTGGCTTAGCAAATGTGTTTAAAGATTGTGTACATACTGCAATATATTGGGGGCTTTTTTCTGCAAATAAATTACACTCTAGTGTTGATTTCTAGTTTTAAAATGGCTGTTGGGGATCCTGTTCAAATTGGAGCCTGGTAAAAATTATATATTACTGCACATGTAGGCACAACAATCTTTTTGTGGCTTTTTTTCCCAAATAAATGACATTCCAATGTTGATTTCTAGATTTTAAAATTGATGTTGAGGCCCTGTTTAAATTTGGGCCCAGTGCAAATAAGTTAATACTGAGAACACAGGCGCAACAATCTTTTGGAGGCTTTTTTACTGCAAATTTCTTTGATTTCTAAATTGTAAAATGATGTTAGGGGTCCTGTTAAAATTAGGGTCTAGTGTAAATAATTTAATAATGAGCACCAAGGAACAACAATCTTTTGTGGCATTTTTTGCTGCAAATATTTGACACTCTAATGTCGCTTGTAAGTCCATGTATAAAAACGAATCTATACAAACCTTTACAACTGTAGTTCAACATTACCTTGTCTATTCTTAGACCCCTCTGGATGACAAGTATACACATTTATAATATAGGTTATTTTCTGCACTTTTAAGGCTGTGGCATACTGTCAACTCACAATGCTTCTGAAAAACATTTTTTTTTAAAGTTAACATTGTTGATGTGTCTGCATAAAACATATGCCTACTAATCTTATGTGTAGTATGTCATTCTTCTACCTGACAGGCAGCAAATAAACATCCATTTACAGAGTATGCTATTAAGTTAAACACAGTGTAAAAATAAATGCTTCATGCATATTCTGTAGCAATTGCGGGAAAGTAACTGAAACTGATGAGAAATGTTGGCATTAAGTGAAAACAGTTTTAAAGTCCTACAAAATATCTAAAAAGTACTGTAAGGATGCTAAATGATTCAACATATTTTTAAGGATTTCTGATTAATTTCTTCCAATTATTTTGTAGCTTGTGAGGGTTGAGAAAATGTGAAATTCCATGAAATCATATTAATTTGCTAAGTCTGAGATTCTATTCAAATAGGGATGATTCACATATATGACCTGATCTCCCAGGTTCTCCAACAGATTACCTTGATTGATGTCTTTTTAATTTTTTATGAAAACATCAACACCTAATGCACTGGGATTTTTAAGGTGCTTCTTCAATAGATCAAACACAACATTAAAAAATATATATTTGTATTATAGTCATGAAATCCATACAATATACATATATTATAAATTGTGGCATTTGTCCTTTCAAATATTACTAGACTGATTATTCTACATATGTTATACACTGCTTTACCCCACCAGTAGCCAATACACCATAGAAGAATGGTAATTTCACATTGTCTGATTGCTGAGATATCTGATGGGGATGCTATGAGATGCTATGAGTTTTGCAGTTGCTATATGCGGCTTTTTCAGCAAATGTTCAGCAAAAGCACACGTCAAAAAGCACCCAGAAATGGGCTGCGCTACCAAATATTAATTGAGGGGGCCAATAATTTTGTCCAGTCCATTTTTGGAGTTTTGCGTGGAATGTGCCAGGTTTGGCTTTTGTTTCTCCACTTTTTTTGTGTCATACCAATACAAAAAAAAGAAATAAACATGAGAATGCTGAAACATTTGTAATTGAAACAATTTTCTGCACAAAGTGGTGCATTATCTAAAATAAATGCAGGGGTGCCATGATTTTTGGCCATGACTATATATATATGTGTGTGTGTGTGTGTGTCAAAACAGATGCAGCTGCCATCTTCCCTACTCAAGGAGTGAACCATAGAGGAATAATCCATGGAGAGGAGAAAGTGAGAAAGTGACTAAGCAAAAAATCCCTTCTCCATGATTACCCATAGATGCTTCTAGGTCTTGCACCAACCACTGTGAGTGTGCATCCAACTATCGAAAGGAGGTGGCAAGTTGAACCAAATGCCCTAAGTGTTTATTTGAGGCCCAAACAATACATACCAATGTCTTTGACACAAAATATACCTAATGATACCCCTGCATTATTTGATAAGGCACACAATAAACATTACATACTAAAAGGTTAACCCTTTCATTAATGAATGCCTCTGTAGTAAGGGCAGCCATTAATGAATGTTAAAAGCTGATTCTCAGCGATTAACAGCCCTCTAAAGCAGCAAATAACTCGTCACGTACAGTGTACGTGACAAGTCATTTGGTCCCTTTGTGGCTGGACGTACAGTGTACGTCTCCCGTCACGAAGGGGTTAAACGTGTACTGTTGATGCAATCATATACATTCCTATACAGCAAACATTGATATCATAGCAAAGCAAAAGGGAAATAGTCACCAAGCACAGGAGCAAAAAGAAGTCTGCACAAAATACAAAGAAAGCAAATAGAAGAGTAACATTTAGTACATCAGAGAATTCTGGGATGACAAATGAATCCACAGATACCCAGGATGAGAAAAGAACACAAAGTGCTAGGATGGCAATGTGGCTAAATATAATAAGGATAACACAGATAATTATTGTAAAAAAACAACTTTGCACCCACAAAAAAATTGACTCCTTTTATACCTACATTTGGAAATGTAGTGAATAACATAATTAGATTGTCACCTATAATATTTTTCTACTTATCAGGTCTAGCAAGGTGTTCTAGCCTAAGGAACCCCTTACTCTAAAATGTCAATTATCAACTGTTTTCCACTAGATTATCCAATTTATCAAATCTACATTATAAGAACATACAGGTACTAAAATACATAGATATACTATTCATGTTATATTGTGGTGATATTGTTGGCTTGATATCTTTTACCAATACATTGCATGATTCTTGTCTTGATATATGAGTCTCTTAGATCTAGTTTTCCATATTATTCACTGTGACTTAGAAATGTTTGGATCAGGGAACATTACCTTCATAAATTCCATTAGACGTGTGCACAGCATAAAAATGTGTTTCATGTGAGGAAATAAATAATTATGCTGTTTCAGATTTGGAGGCAACGAACCTCCAAATCCGAAAGCACGCACCTAAATTGCCCTGCATATATCACTGGATCCAACAAGATGGTGGTGCCCATACACAACAAATTATTATATGCCCAAATATATTTTTCATATGTTTGGGTATAAAAATGTGTTATTTCGGTTTCAGAGGAACTGCCGAACCAACAACATTTTCTGATTCGTCTGAATCTGAATGCACATGTCTAAACCCCATCCTAATTTTGGTATATTTGGAATTTCTATAACACAACTATTATATAGGCAGGTAAAGGCTACCATTCTATTCTGTATTACCATTCTACATTCTTAGTGAATTTTGAGTTTTTGATTAATTGGCTGGTATCCCTGCCTCCATATCCTTTATGACAAGAGTTTTTTTTTTTTTTTGCAGCATACCACAAAGCATAGTGGATCCATTGACACCTTATGTGCTTATGGTTTAGAATGTTGTTCTGAAGGAATGACACCACAACACACCCCTTTGAGGCATTACACTTTATAGTAAAGGGTCTTAAAAATGTCTAACAGTGAAGTTTTATTGTGACTGTTTCTTAATGAATACATTATTACAGAGTAAAATGTCTGTTGATATATTTAACTGGTAAGGTATATTGTATATGTTGTTATATTACTTGTAATTATTCATTTAACTCTTATGCTGTCAATCAGTGGCATTGGGGTGTTATTCTTTTTTCTCTCCAATCTTTTTTATTCAAACTACTGTGGGGCAGAAACATAGACCTTTCAATAACTTTACACGTTTCATGAATAACTTCATAGCATGACACAGTATACAGCAATAGTATAATTTTTCTAAAGAGCTGAAAGGGCTAAATCCTTTATTAATAAAAAGCTCTTGTGCTTCAATAGGTGAGTAGGCATAGGAAAAAGTGATAAAATAATTCTGCTACAGGCAGGAGAATGCATTTTCTCAGCCTCCCCTGTTCCAGTTATCACACACCCTGTATGATTGTAAAATTATAGTAATGTAAGAGGCTGCAGCTGGGGCTGATCTGTGTCAGACATATGTAAACAAAGCCAGCAATTGTATAGGAGTGTTGGCATGTTTCTTATTAGCACACAACCATTGCAGCAACAAAATTGCTTTTTATTCTGCTTCTCCTTATCATATTTAGAGCTCTGCTGTACAGGCTGTAAAAGGCTAATATTGGGTCAAATGCAGTTACTTACACTACATAACTAAAATACACTTAATAATTTGTTTATTAAAAATATATCTTCATGCTTTTTTTTAAATCTGACTTGAGTTCAGCTTTAATTCATCTCAGTTAATGATTGGTATTTTTTTTATTGTAACTTTTGTACTGGTTGAATGTTTTGTTTAATTACAAAAATAAAACTGCAAATTGCCTATAGATGGGGTTAGTTAGGACACAGCATTTTCATTGCTTTGTCTGTACCATGCAGGATAAGCAAATTAAATTCTACAATGTCAAAAATAGCAGCAACTAAAATATACTGGTATATCAGATGAACTTCACTTCCTCTGCAATTCTTTATATCCACATGACCTGGAATATAAAGTTATATAATCTCTCTACAGCTCAGATCAATCAAGCACTCTTTGAAGCTAAAAGAAGTGAACTCCAAATGTGCAGCAGATACAGTATGCTCTTTTCATTATCTGCCATATAGGTTTTCTTTTTTTTGCTACTTTATACCATGTTGGTTTCTGATTAAATATTATTATTTTTTTACATATGTATTTAAATTATTTAGAAAAGTTTAATTTGTGTGCTTATACTCAATGACAGTGTAAAGGCTAAATCCTTTACTAACAACTATTGGCAAATATTTAACTTTAAACATGATACAGAAACACTATGGGGTCTATTCACAAAGCTGCCATAGGCAGCCGAGTGAATAACGACCCGAAGTAAAGTGAGCCGAACGCTGTTTAGCTATTCACTTCAGGCTTGTACAGCTGATTTCAGCCATATACCGACTAAAATCAGCTGTACATCGGCTTGCTGCGGCTGGCTTCGGGTCGGCCAAACATGCTCAGCCGATGCAAAGTGCAGAAGGAGTTCGACTCAGCCGATCCAATATCTGGATCGGCTGAGCCGAACCTCCGGCAGGCTACTCGCTGCCGTTCGGCCTATTCTCATAGATGCATTCCAAAGGGCAAAAGAATGACAGCTTCTGAGCACTTACCCAGATGCAGACGTCAAAAAATGTGCTCTCACAGTTGCTAAGAGACACCTTTGGTATCTGTCAGAAACAAACGTAGGATTGGCTTTTTTGGACGAATGTATTACTCAGGCTGTTAAGGAAAATATGACTAAAAATTTAGAAACCAAACCTGCAAAGAAAAGGGAAGTGAAATGATTAGAGGGTAAAAACATGTTTTTTGAAGGAAAATACCTGAGCCATTTCGTTACTAATAAAACAAAGACGTTCTTTGAATTGTTTGGGATCCACGACGTGACAGAATACTGCAGTGATTCTCTAAAAAGCCATGTGAACGCTCTTAAGGTTGTCAATGATACTGCAGAAAGAGGAATTGCTGTGATAAAAAAGTATAACGAATCGGTCAGGGATGAACAACAAAAACAATTCTTGTTGAGGGTAGTCGAGCATCACAGAAAAGTCGTCACCAAGCGAACAAAACAAAGGATTGCATCGTTCAAAATTGATTAATATAACACATGTTTTGCCTATCATATTACCTATTAATCTTAGTGTATAGTTTTAATAGTATTTTAAGTTTGTGATTTCTAGTTTTCCCAATAAAAGTAATTAACATTGAAAAATCTTATTTTTTGCCTACTTTTACAAAACAGATCAAAGTGTGCAACCTCTAAATATTATCCAATCTTCTTGAAATTTAGCATATACATCTTTTACATCACTGAGACTCGTGGCGTAAGCAAAGTCTGCAAACATTTTACAGTTTATTTTTTGCCTTAGAAAATGAAACACCTTACTATATACCCATCACTATGCCCTATACATCCTCTACTGTGCCCCGTACATCCATCAGTGTGACATGTGTACCCTCCACTGCACCCAGTATATTCATCTCTGTGCCCTATACCCCCATCACTGTGCCCTATACATCCTCTACTGTGCCCTGTACACCCATCGCTGTGCCCTGTGCACCCTCCACTGCACCCTGTACATTTATCTCTGTGCCCTATGCACCCATCACTGTGCCCTATACATCCTCTACTGTGCCCTGTACACCCATCTCTGTGCCCTGTACAACCATCACTGTGCCCTGTAAACCCTCCACTGTGCAATATACACCCATCTCTGTACTATATACACCCTACACTGTGCCCTATACATCCATCACTGTGCCCTATACACCCTCCACTGTGCCCAATGCACCCATCACTGTGCCCTATACACCCATCTCTGTGGACTGTACACCTTCCTCTGTACCCTGTACACCCATCACTATGCCCTGTAAACCCTCCGCTGTGCTCTACACACCCTCCACTGTGCCCTGTGAAGCCTTCACTGTGCCCTGTGCACCCACCACTGCACCCTGTACTCCTATCTATTTGCTTTATACACCCTTCACCACCCTATACACCCATCACTGTGCCCTATACACCCTCCACTGTGCCCTCCACACCCATCGATGTGCCCTATATACCCATCATTTTGGCTTGTACACCCTCCTCTGTGCCCTGAACACCCATCACTGTGCCATCTTCACCTTCTTCTGTGCCCTGTACACCCTCCATTGTGCTCTGTAAACCCTCCACTGTGCCCTATACACCCTCCATTGTGCACTGTACACCCAACACTGTGCCTTTTACACCCTCCACTGTGCCATGCATCTGTCATGTCCTATGCAGTACAGGAAAAGGTGTCTGTACAACACACAATACATGATCAGCTGCATCTATTCAGTGGCCAGCATGTGAATGAGCCCAACATCAATGGACTGCAGACACACAGTATTGTATAATGGCACTAAACCGCCTTACAATCACTGACACATTAATCAGCCTCTTCCATGTCTAGACACATAAACGGCTGCAGCTGCCAATGTAACAGAGAGTGTTCAGCCCACAGATCAACCTGGTTCACCAAATATGTTATCCAAATATGGGAGGAGGAGCTGGGAGGTGTCCATGAACACATGCCAACAATTCTGACACAGCTCAGATACAGAGGAGGACTGAGAAGAAGCCATCATGACTTCATCAACAGGCTGAGATTAGAAAGAGCTGAGCTTGCACTGGCAGCCGCGGTGCAATACAATGGAGTGGCAGGCGGTGGTTTGGACAACTCACTCATCCTGACCAGGTCACCCTCTGCCCTGGGCCCGACAGTGGCCTCATGCGTTACTATGGCAATAGTTCAATCACTTATTAGAGTCGTGCAGTGGTGTGCCAAGAGGACGATGGCACAAGATAGTTACACAATTCTACCACCATACACCATACCATCTCCAGCACCATATCAGGCCAGGGTCCCCATGCTGATCAGGACAAGGGCCTCTTCCCAACAACCTTGTCCTGGTGGTTGTGGGGGTCATTGGGCAGTAGGGCTTATGTATACCTGGTTTCCACCTCTCACAAAGAGGGGAACCCAAATGCCGCCACCCCATGAATGAGTAAGGGGGAGTTGTAGTTGTAGACTCTTCCCCACAACCTTACTGCAAACATTCTATTTATACCGTATATACTCGAGTATAAGCTGTCCCGAATATAAGCCGAGGTACCTAATTTTACATTGGCTTCAAACAAAATTCATACAACCTTCAGCAATGATTCACACATTTTTCCCAACTAGAAAAATGTGTGTTACATCTCTAGTTTCTGTTATATGAGGTTTTCTTTTATCAAAAACAATTAAAAAATGTTAAAAAAATAATCCATCATTTTTAAATTCTGTTTTCATCCATTATTGGTTCTTCTTCTCTTCTGCCAAAAAAATTGACAATAGGTAATATATGTAAAGTAATGCTCCTTTGCATCAATAGAGCTTCTAGCAACAGTTGACCAAGTCCAAAGTGGTTCTTAGTTGTCATTTTTGGATGCATCATTCACTCACTGGGGTTGATTTACTAACCTCACAAACACGCCACA
>NW_017310749.1:9271-14429 GCF_000935625.1 Nanorana parkeri | reverse complement strand
GATACTAAACACAGATAGCGGTGTTCTGTCGAGAACGCCGACGTAGTTGAATTTGCAGACCTCAGCATCTGCGCTTGCGCACAGACCAGTATTATCAATGGAACAGGGATTTATTTACAAAGTATTTCATGTAAATCGTTAATTGTGACGATTTACATTTACAATTACGATTCACAATTAACAATTCACAATTAACCATTACAAAAGAATACTTTGTAAAAAAATGCCTTCCTGTTAACCATGCTGTGCAATGGCGGTTGGGGGGGCCCTTCATGGTTTCTTGCATCGGGGCCCTGAAGGTTCTAGTTATGCCTCTGACTCTCCCGTCTCCTCAAGATCCAAAGTGTGATGTCAGCAAGCCCCACCCCTTGCTGACATCACACTTTGGATCTCGAGGAGACGTGAGGGTTCTTTTAATAGTGCTGGCCGGCCGTTGTATTTTAAACAGTGAGTTCTCTTATGCATTTCTTCTAAATAAAATGTAATACTACACTATGAGGATTTCTGTTTGCCTTTATGTGAACAAACTTTGGAGCTTGTTGCTGCCGAGACATTAACATCGGAAGAACTTGGAGATTTTTGTGTTCCCCGATCTGTAATGCTGTGAGGGCTGCTATTTGGCCGGCCCGAAATTGTGGTGAGTGCACAGCCACTGGGGAGTGGGTTGAAGTACACGAAGAGCACTATTGTTTGTGGATTTTGGATATTTTGCACATAAAAAACTTTTACAACATCATCTGTTTATCTACTCATCGAACATTCATTGCACTTTTTTATTTGATCTGTATTTATCATGATTGGACTTTTTTCATACCTTTGATTGTCACATGTGTATGTGTTTTATTTTTTATATACATTTTTTTTCACTTTATATACATATATAGATTTTCACTTGATTCATGTAATTTTTTGACATTTATAGTTCTGATTGTTATTCCTCACAATCTTTATACCAATTTTTTACCTGATTTGTCACCATTTGTTTTGCACATAATGCATTGACTATTATTGTTATAGTCACATATTTATAATTTTTATTCACTTTTGTTTACATTGTATTTATTCATTTTGGTGTTATTGGGAGGTTATATAGTGCTGCACAATTATTTTAACATTACATGGATAGAATGCTGGCTACAGGAACGGGTCCAGAGAGCATCGATAAATGGCTCCTTTTCAGATTGGTCTAAGGTCATGAGCGTCGTGCTCCAGGGATCTGTGTTAAGCCCCATGCTATTCAACCTGTTTATTAATGATATCGGGGAGGGAGTGCATAGTCATGTTCAGTCTGATGACACCAAAATAGGGAGGGTAATAGACACGGATTTAGACACTATAACACTACAGGGGGGCCTGGATAAAGTTGGGGAGTGGGCAAATATATGGCAGATGAGGTTCAATGTTGATAAATGTAAAGTAATGCACTTTGGAGTTAAAAATAGGAAAGCGGATTACACATTAATGGGAACTCCACTGGGGAAGTCAGAAATGGAAAAAGATCTGGGGGGCGTTGTAGACCACAGGTTGAATAATAGCTTGCAGTGCCAGGCCGTGGTAAACAATTGGAGCAGAGTACTATTTTGCATTAAAAAGGGAATGTACTGCAGAGACAAGGCTATAATTTTGCAAATTTATAGATCGTTGGTTCGGCCTCATCTGGAGTATGCGGTCCAGTTTTGGTCACCAATCCACAGAAAGGATGTTCTTGAACTGGAGAGAGTCCAGAAAAGGGCAACCAAATTAGTTAAGGGGATGGATGACCAAAGCTATGAGACAAGGTTACTAAATTTAAACATGTTCACGCTGGAAGTGAGGAGTTTAAGGGGGGATATGATTTTCTTTTACAAGATGTTCAATGGTGATAGCAACATCAGCAATAAACTCTTTACGGTAACCTCCATAACAAAAACTAGAGGCCACCATCTAAAACTAGTGGAGAAAAAATTCATTCACAAGGGGCGCAGGGGCTTCTTCGCAGTAAGAGCGGTCCGGGTATGGAACTCGTTGCCGCAAACAGTGATCTCAGCTAGGAGTGTTGAATCGTTCAAAAAGCATTTGGACGATTTCCTCAGAGACCGCAACATACAGGGGTACAGATACACTTAAGTAGAAGATGGCACATGGACTCATCCACACTCTACACATGTAGATTCACATGCATACACGCTATAGGTTGGACTTGATGGACCTGTGTCTTTTTTCAATCTCAAATACTATGTAACTATGTAAAGGACAGCTTTTTCAAACATAATAATTTGTCTGGAAAACTCACTGCGCTACATACTATAATATGTAAAGTGGTACTCCAGGGAAAATCTATTTTTATAGGTAAATTGGGCCAGTGGTAATAATGATTCATATGTAATGTCGGGAGGGTTGCAGGGGATGCTATTTTATTAATTTGTAGTCTATGCTACATGCACTGACTGTGTCCTTTGATCTTCCTGTGGTGCTGCAGCAACTTCCTCAGAAGATTTTATCAAAACTGGAGCAGACAAAATCTGGAGCAGTTGCCCAGGGCAACCAATCAGCTTCTCTCTTCAGTTTGTTCAGTTGAGATCTGAAAATGAAAGAGAGAAGCTGATTGGTTGGCAGTGCACAGCTGCTCCAGATTTTGTCTGCTCCAGTTTTTATAAATTCCCCTCTGTCTCTTACAGTGAGCATAGAGACTCACTCGCTTGGCACCTCCTCCATTCAAAAATTGTCTTGTATTCTTTTCAATGAACACAAGGCCTTTCTGACTAGGCAAGGTGGAGAGGAGGGGTGGATAATGCCACGATCTACCCTCATCCAATTTATAGAACACCTTGTATTCACTGAAAAAATACAGGGCGTTTTATGAATTGAGGAGGTGCCGAGCAAGTGACTGTAAGAGACAGGAAGTTGCTGCAGCATTGTCAGAAGATCAAAAGACACATTGGGGGGATGTATCTATTTGGTTGCATCATCAGCATCTTTTAAACTGTTGCATTCCTGATTTCTAGTGTACATTGCGACAGATTTATTATACTCGTTTATATTTCATTCCTAAATGGCTTCATGAGGAGAATTGCCTCAAAATTGTCCTGTCCTGTTAAGGTGGAACATGGTACTTATGAGGGTGGCCACTTTTGAACTGCTCAGCACACTATCTGCTGGGCTGTTTGGACCCTGGCACATATATGCATATATGGTGCCAATGCCCAATAGTCTCGCAATTTTGAGATTGTATCTTCAAACTTCTCTCCATCTTGTTAAATAAACTGATTGTCAAAAACCCAACCTGCTCTCCTCAATTGCAAACCTGAGAGCCTCTCCTGCACCTCCTCAAAGCTTTCTATCTATGTAGAATATAGGAAATACACATGCCTCAGCATTTCCATTGTAAAGCTTTACGTCCATTGGTTAATATCCCATGAGAAGAGAACAGCCAACCTTGAAAACACAATGCATACATTTGAGGCAATTTGGTCCCCTTGAAGTCAAAGATACTTACCCTCCAACCTCCACCAAAGACTCCTCTTTCTGACTGCTTTAGGACTGCTTTCCAATCTGATCCTATGTCCAACTCTTCCCTCCGAACGCAGCCTGAATCCCCTGAACCTCCTTTCCATCCTCTACCTTCTCTTCATTTCCAATTTCCTCACTCTCTCCTGCCTCTCATCCGATGGTGCCTTCTCTAAGCCTTACGTGGTCTGCTTTTCTCTCCTCACCCACATCTGCTCCGCCACCTAAACAGAATTGGCCTTGCTTAACTACATACTGTGTAGTTAGACAACCAGGTGATTAACCTGTTGATGGATAAGTCAGACAATTCTGCAACCGTGTACACCTGAAATATTGCTGCTAATTTGATGTAACACAATTTTATATAGCTGTTCCTGTTATTGATCCTTTATTATCAATACAAATTTAAGAGAAAACTTTGCGGATAGCATGACATTTTGGTCTTTGCGACTTAAAATGTTGTTGCAAACACGTTAATAAGTTCCTCCCCACTGTATGTAGAACAGACTGCACATGAAAATATGAGCATCCCTTGCAGGCCTCCGGATGTTAACTATGAAACTTTACAAGTGACTACACAAAAATAGATTTTCCCTGCTTTTGGTTTAACAAACTTTATTAGAGTTATGTTTTAATGAGAAATATCAAATCAGTGTGTAGACATGTGGCTATCGATCTTCCGGGTGCCACAGAAAATGGTTTTGTGTGCTCACCGTGGCAGGTGTAACTTAGGTTGCTAACCCCTGAAATAAACTGTAACATTAAAAGGAGGAAACATTGTAACAAAAATAATAAGGGTGACAACATTTACATAACTAACGTTCTTGTTTTCTTTTGAGTTTTCAAAACGAATTATTGTGGTTGTTGGGATTGCCAGAGGAAATAATTTGCTTATTTATGCTCCATTCACACAAGGTGGTTTGTCCGTGCGAATTTGGCCGCACGGATCCGCCGACATGAACGATCCCATACATTGTTATCGGGATCGTTCATGTAACCGCGCGGCTCAGCGAGATCTGAACTGCTCCCCTACGAAACTGCTCCCTGGCCCTTTTTTGCCGCGCTGATCAGTGCGGTTTCCATGCAGCTTCCAATGGAACCACGATGATCTGCGCGGTTTTGGGTGTTTATAATTGCGTTTCAGCTCTGAAACACAATTAGCTCCCAAAACCTCCTTTTTTTTAAATCAGTCCGCCAATCCGCAGCCGCCCTGGTGTGAATGCGCTCTTAGATCTTGTATAGACATTGTCAAGCACATTTTTATTACAAGATAATTGAGCATATTTACAGTTTAATCATTCATCTGTATATTGTAGTAGGGAAAAAAATAGCAACTCTGCCAGGTTTTAATGGTTGCCTGTGTCCCTGATTGAAAGATTTCTTCCTAGCTTTGGTCACACACAGCCATAAGATCCCAACATTAACATCCTGTCCTGCACCCAAAGACATTGTAGTAGCATGTACAGCCAATGGTGGCACTACGTAAATCTAAAGTAGAAATAGTCAACCAATCAGTAATACAATTTAACCAATGAGCTTCTATCTTCTGTTTGTTCAGTTAAGCTTTAAAAATCAAAGATTGAAGCTGATTGGTTGCCATGCACAACTGCTCCAGATTCTGTCTGCCCCAGTTTTGATGAATTCCCATCAATGTATTAAAAGTTTATATATA
>NW_017310749.1:1097-9238 GCF_000935625.1 Nanorana parkeri | reverse complement strand
AAATTTGCTTTAAATGTATCATACTAACACCTCTGCTTTTAATTAATTAAAATAAACCCTTGCCGAAGATATATATTATATATGTACAAACCACTAGGGATGCACCGATACCGGTATTTCAGTACCGTGTACGAGCACCGATATTTTTTTCCCGGTACTCGCCAATACCAAATACAGAGTACTGGAAGCCCCATTCAGAAAGCCAGGTGGCGTGTAATGGCTCGCCACCTGGCTTCCTGATTAGCCGGTAAGCCGGGCAGCATGTAAAGACTCACCACCCGGCTTCCCGATTAGCAAGGAAGCCGTCCCCATGCCTCTCGTCACTCTGTGACGAGAAAGCATGGAGCTGGCTTGCTGGCCAATCATGGAAGCCGGGCGCCGTGTAATGATGCAGCGCCTGGCTTCCGGATTGGCCAGGAAGCCGGCTCCATGCTCCCTCATCATGAGGTGACGAGGAAGCATGAAGCCAGCTTCCCGGCCATTCAGAAAGCCGGGCGCTGTGTCATTGCATGGCGCCCGGCTTCCTGATTGACAAGATTCCCGACCAATCAGGAAGCCGTGCAGCGCGTCATTACACGCTGCCCGGCTTCCTGATTGGCCAGGAAGCCGGCTCCATGCTCTCTCATCACAAATGACGAGGGAGCATGGAGCCAGCTTCCCGACCAATCAGGATCCGGGCATTGTGTAACGACACGCTGCCCGGCTTCCTGGTACAGGCATCTGAGTTTTTTGTCGAGTATGAGTACACGCCCAAATACTCGTTATCGGAACCGATACCGATACTAGTATCAGTATCGGTGCATCCTTACAAACCACCTCTGGTCCCAGATAATAGATGAAGGAAATGAAAGGTAGAACCCACTCATAAAAAGACAAGTGTTTAATATGTACCCTGTTAAAATCTAATATTAAACTATTTTATTAAAAACATTTTTATTAGAATTTGGTTATTCAATATTCACAAACCCTGCTGAGAACCTCAAACCAGGCCAAAATATGTCTTACAAAAAAAGATTATCCACGCAGTGTTGACAAAAAACACATGTAGCAATAAATTATGGAAACTTCAGAAAGTGTTACGGGTTATCATTAAAGTTTTTATTTTCCAAACATGCAAAAGCTGCTTGGCATTCTCAGCAGGGTCTGTGAATATTACAAAAACCAAATCCTACTTTTTAACCCCTTAAAGTGTATTTCCACTTTTGCAGCCAAATTGGGATGGCACTGATTATATATTTGTGCAACGTCTGTCCTAACAAAGGGTTAAAGATCTCGAAGCTTGGACTCTTTCATTGTATGTTAATGAGTATGTATTGTATGTATGTTGCTCAGTCTGTCCTTATTTTTTTCTATTAGGACAGTTTCTACTAACAGTTTCCTGTTACTGAAATTGAGAGAGAAGACTGGAAAGGCCCGCTATATCTAAAAGGAAAGAAATAGTAAAAAAAAAAATATTTTTAGATATGCTGTGTGATCACACAGCATATCTAAAATATGTTTTTTTTTAAAAGTCAGTAACACATAACAAACATATAGTGAGGGTTTTCTCAATTTTGCCTGCAAAAGTTGAAATAGACTTTGAAGATAAAATTAAAAAAAAAGCTTAATGCCTAAATTTTTTAACTTTGTAAACTTTGCAACTTTGGCATGTGTTTGACATTCTGCCACATACTGTAAAAGTTTGGCCGGTGATAAGGAGTTAAAAATCCTTTTACGGTAACTTCTTTTTTTAACTTGGTATTTAAACCCAATATCTCTTTTGCAGCAATAAAACCCTGACCGGGGTTCTATCCCTTCACCAATGTTGCGTCTTCTGATCGTGAAATTTAACTTCCTCTCAGTGACCGCACATGAAGTAAAGGAGAATTCTCCAGTGCAGGCACAGAGAGCAATACAAACAGAGGTTCTAACCTTTTCACATGCTATCAATAGGCAACAATGGTAAAACAAATTTCATTGTTACCATTGTTAGGCTTTTAAAGCCTATCTTCGGAAAAGAAAACTCCCCCTGCAGTGTGGGGCTACCCCCACACTGCAAAGGTTAAAGCTCATTATTGTCTGGGGGAATTTTACTTACCCGATCCCCGCTCCTGCAGTTTCCACAAATGGGGCCCACAGACTCTTCCCTCCTGTGCTCCAGTGGTCAGAGGGCCGCTGACATCATCACATCTAATGCAGGTTTCACAGCCTTCCATTGTACTTGAGGATAACTAGGGACATTCTACCAACTGGAGTGTAGAGGAGAGAGGTGAGCACCGGCTGCTGGGGAAGTGGGAATCAAATATGCAAAGTCCTTTACACAATACCCCTTGACAAAAAAAAAACAGTTAACCCTTGCAGACTGGGGGTAGCCCACTGCAAGGGGAATTCTTTTTCCTGGAAATAGGCTTCAAAGAAATCTATCACTAACAAAGCAGTGACTGGAAATGTAGCACTTCACTATTTAAATGAGCATGTTATTGCTAAGTAGATCCCTTCAGCTGTGCATTCTATCAGTATATTTTACTAAATCACATGACGCAAGAGGTGCAGGGGTGCAGCAGAAGGATGTAATTCAGGTGTTCCTAATACAACATGCTGTCTACATACAGCCCAGGGCAGAACCAAAAAGGTTTCCCTGAAAGATAGAAAAGAAAAAAAAAAAAACCAGGGTAACTAACTCTTCCAGAATCTAAACAAAAATGAAATAACAGTTTTAATTGGGTCAAAAGGGAAAATCACTTTAAGAAAGACAGGAACATAACAGTTCAGCTTTTTGAAAAGCATTATGTATTATGGAATGGTTTTATCTGGTGTTGTTAGAGAATGGCAATGTTAAAGAAATCTTTAAAGAAGCCTGGATTGATTCAGCCTCTTATGTGAAATCCCATTGTTCTCCTATTGTAGTCACTGGGGACCCTGACAGACGCATCTGTGGTTCTGCTGTAATCAGTGTTCCTGAGCCAGGAGAAGATGAAAGTGTCTGCCTCTTATCCACAGTCCTCTGTTCTCCCATACACACATCTAAAGACAACACATGGGAACACTGGACCCAGAAAGTCATTAAATATGTATACAGATCTGCAGAGGAAACCGCACAGAGAGGATAAGGAGAGCAGCAAGGATGAGTCATGAAGAAGACACAAAATGGTGCTTGGGGTGCAAAGAAATCATGCTTCTGCCAATTTTCCATGTCCGTGATGCTGTCTTTGCTGCGATTGCCAGCAGCCCAATTTTCTCTCTTGACTTCAGGGAAATGATTTGAACAGATGTAAGAACTTCCATAGGGGTTATATGTGCTGCACCCTGATTGGAGGGATTGTCTGCTCAACTGAGTGTAAGGACACCCCAGAGAGGGACGCTGGCCAGCCTTTCTGTCCCATATTCCAACTGTTTCTAAATCTGCTGACAGTTGGCAGCCCTTGAGACCAGGACATGATTGTAGTCTTTAATAATTCCCCATGAATAGATGTACATATAATATTTGTATGTGGATATTCATATCCCCGTTACTATATTATAAAACATAGACAGTACTTGTTTGTCCCTCTCTGTAAAACATTTGATTATATACAAGTTACTAGAACAGCTCATTTGCAATGTTGTTTTATTTACGTGTCATTAATTATGTACCTTACATAGTTCTTTATGGTACTTCACTGAAAACAATGTTTTTTAGTAAAGCTGGTCAGAACAAGAAAAAATTATTATTCCCCCTGCCATGCTATTGTATTCTGACAGAGACACCTGTCAGAAAACCCACACAGCGACTGTAGCTGATTGGCTGCAGTCACTGTTCAGCTTCAGATTTTTCGCACTGGCTCCAACAACAAAACCAGAGTAAAAAAGTCAAGCAGAGGGGTGCAAACATGGCCACACACTGCTCAAATTTTGGCAAAACAAAATTCGAGAAGTGTATGACCAGCATAAGGCTTCAGAAACATAGGGGGAGTGACAGTGTTACATTATGGATGCACCAAAGCTTTGCACTGTGGTTCTAAATAGATTTCACGAGCACGGAGGATGTATGTTTAAGCATGGACATTACTATAGCAGTATGGGAATGGTAGCCACAATGTTAAGTTGTCTATTTTTAAAGCCCCATATGCATTACTTCAAATGTCTATGTATGACATGACGCTGTCTTCCTCTAGCCCTTTGTATGGTGTAATGCGTTGCGTGAAAATAATGACTTCCCTGTGATAATGATGTCTAATGACCTAAACTGAGTGGGTAAGGGGGAGGGGGTGTTATGCTGCACACAGTGCCATCCTCATTTCTCCAAAACTTGCAAATCTGCAACAAAACGTTTAGACTTAAATCTTTTATCTATTCTGCAAACAGGGACAACTTTTAAACGCACAGGCCAGATTGCACACTCCCATGTTAAAACAAACAGCTCAAGCAGATCAAATTGGATGAATATGACTTAGCCAAGGTCTGCAAAGCTTCAAAAGGCTTCTGATTAAGCCCTGTCAAAAGGTTACTATGTCAGAAGGCCTCTAGCAGAGCACTCAACAGGCTATAATGTATCCTGGTCAAGACTGGGGTTCATAAACCTCCATTAAGCCAGAGCCTACTAATAGTCATCGTAAATTAATAATTAAAACATTCCAGGAATTATTTAAAGCAATACACATCTTTGTCTGTTTTTTACTACCATAACCAAAATCTATTTATACTCCAGCAATCCTAACACTATATTCATAACCAGTGTCTACCCAAATGTTTAAGAAAATAACAATGAAGTAGGTACCAAACATGCCATTACTATAGTGACTAGAAGGCCGATTGATCGCAATACATCTCCTAGGAAATGCGTGTATCTGGTTTATGTAGTGTTTGGTCTCTATCAAATCATGATTTGCTTCTGTGCAATAATATGTTGGATGTTGAACTGTAAAACATAGTCATCTGGAAAATTCGATGCATTTAGAAAATCTGAGGGAGAGTCAGCTGAAATATCATAAAACATCTGAACAACCCTCAGCACACCCCTTAAACCATTTGATTGGTTATTGTATATATTATACAATAACCAATTGTATACATATATACATATATATTATGTTATTTTTGTAAACACCTGTAGAATGTGCTCTGATTTGGGGGTGCCCTTAAATTACTGATGAACAACTGAATCTTAAATAAGTGTTGGGTTTATTTACAAATAGGGATATACATACATATTACAATTAAGGGGATTGAAAGGGGAATTGGGGATAGGAATTGAGGTTAAGGATCCTACAGCTAGCTACACCATTCTCTCTCTCTCTCTCTCTCATTCACACAAGCCATGGGGGGGTTTTTCTCTGTTCTTCGGACACGCCTCTCCAGCAGGTCTCAGCGAATCACATTCTTGATTGCAGAGTTCAGAAAGACTTGTCTTGTCCAAAGGTCTTGCTTGTCAGCTAGGTTAGTGTCACACAGGAAGAAGGTTCCATCATATGCCCCTGCCCCCATCCCAGCATATATGCCTTGCTGACACAGGTGAGGGCAGTAAATACCAGCAGGGGGTCGGGCTTGCCCCAGGACATGACAGTCCAGCAGATCTCCTTTGATCAGTGTCCAGCCCCAAGAACCCTTTGATGGTCTTCATTTGCATATCAAACAGCAACGGTCAGCTCACGATATTAAGGAACCTTTCCATCAAAGATGTCAATTATTTTAGCTTCCAACAACACCCACTGGAGGGTCTACAAAAAAACTGCTGCAATTGGCAGCTGCAGCACTCAATTTACCACCAGAATTTAAGAGGGATTGCTAAAGATCATTCATGAGAACTGATGACTATAGTACATCAGACTACACATACCCTGCAACCGTTTAGACTGAAACCAAGGGCCAGCAGAACTTTTCTGTATTTTTCACTTAATCCCATTTATTTTACTGTTGCTTATTGTCTGTTTTGTAATATTGTTTTTCTGTATATATTTCCTTGCACTCATTTTCTCTTTCTTTTTTTTAAAACAATATTTAAAATGATTAATCTATATTTTTAAAATCAGAAATGAAAGATTCCTTGCCTCTTTGAAGAACGCTACCATATTTTAAACTCTGTTACCTTCCTGTCTGGTGTGGCAGTGAGTGTAGTCAGAATTTGAGGTCAGAATTGTCACAACATATGTAGTAAACAGTGCATTTTTTATTTAAACATGTGGTGGAGGCTACTCTTTGTGTGTGTGAAGGTTTAACTGCGGAGGTAAAAGCCCCAGTGACAATCACTCTCAGTCTGCTGGCACCTAGATTGTTGTGCTGCAAGCTGGAAAATCACTGCGCAGTAATTTCAGTATGGCGTTGCATGACTGAATAGAAGTCAGTCACAGTACCCCAGCACTGAATGCTGAAAAATGGCCTGGACAGAAAGGGGGTTTAACACCCCGTTCTTCAAGTGGTTAATTGGATTACACCAGGTTGTACTGTATTTAAAAGTATATAAAACAATTTCATTTGATAAATGCACCTTATTGTAGTTTAAAGCTGTTTGCTTAGATGGTGGTGGAGTCTTCCTGGTTTATGATATCAAGCATCTATCTGCCACACAAATATGTGCTAACAGTTTATTTTGATGTTTTTTGAGAGATGGAGATTCCTTGTTAAACATGAACAGCACAACCCATGGGTCAGATGCTTAAAGCACCCC
Organism: Nanorana parkeri; assembly: GCF_000935625.1. Lineage (NCBI taxonomy): Eukaryota > Metazoa > Chordata > Amphibia > Anura > Dicroglossidae > Nanorana > Nanorana parkeri. The sequence continues at coordinate 2,616 of NW_017310749.1, read as the reverse complement.
AGCAGATGACAACTGGAAAATTATATCCCAGGCTTCATTTACTAGAGGAGTGTATGAGAGGTGTGTGTATCCAGCATATTGCAAATATCACTTAGGCTGGGTTCACGCCAGTTTCCGAACCAGATCTGGAATATAGTGCAGTGCATTTTTGCAGCGATTTTACCGCAATTGGAAATTTATTTATTTATTTTAAGCTTAAAATAGTCTTACAGATGTGTTCCAGTGTGTTACATGCATTTTTGATGCGTTCCAGTGCATTCCAGACCAGACAAAATGGGACAAACAGTATTTTTCTGGTCTGGAACGGACTGCGCTGGTGGGAACAGAGGCCAGAAATAGCATAGGGATACATTGGGATGCATTTTGGGCCCAGAAACAGTCTTAACTGGTCTGGAGGTAATCTGGATGTGGTGTGAATGGGCCCTTAAAGTACAGGTCACTGAGATTTCATACATGCTTTAACATGTTAATGTCATTGCAAAATAAAAAATTTTCCAACATTTCAAAATCTGCACCTTTTAATAAAATCATTCCCGGTGATCCTGCCATTAAGGTTGTTCAGACACTTCCTGTAAGAGGATGATAACATGCAGTCCCTGTCTCTCTCAATGGTGCTTCTCTCACATGTTCTACCAATGGTGACCACAACCATGCTGATGCACATTGCACAGGCATGGTCCACTGTTGTCACCATCGAAGACCCAACTTGCAAAATGTCATGCAGCCATTGCTGGAGTGCATGTAGAAAAGAAGTTGCTGGAAATAGGCTGCAGGAAATCAGCATCACTGAGGGCTAGTTCACACCAAGCGCAGAGCAGATGCAGAGCAGAGCAGTTACAGAACGGATCAAAACTGCGTCCAATGTATTCCAATGGTATTTTGGGCTCTAGTTCACACCAGAGCGTTCAGTTCCAGAGCATGTGGAAAAACTGCAGCATGCCCTATTTTTTCTGCTCTGGAATACACCAAAATGCATGCAAACGCATCAAAAGCGCATGCAAACACCCTGGAACACACTTAAAGCCCATTTTAGGCTTTTTTTTTAAAAACAAAAACGGCTCAGAATGCGGCAAAAACACTGCAAAAACGCAGCAAAACACACTGCACTGCATGTGCAGAAACTCATGCAGATCTGGTCTGCATTTGGTGTGAACAAGCCCTGAGTTAGAACAAAGGTGAAAACCATATTTTATTTTAAAAATGGCAATTGTTTATGACACACTGTACTTTAGCAAACAAAATGTAATTCATTTAGGGTTTACACTTTACAGTACATGGACATTAACTACCTCTGGGCCGGCCGTAGTAAAAAAACGGCCGGCCAGGAGCTCTCTCGATCTGAGCGGGCGTCTCTAGACGTCCGCTCAGACACGCCCCTTGCGCGCGCCGTCAGACGCGCGCGAGCGGGAAATGGGCGATATTTAAAAACGGGCAGCGATGCCCGTTAATATACATGCGATCCGCCGGCTGTAGAGCCGGCCGATCGCATGTATGGGGTGCCGATCGGGTGTCCCCCCCC
>NW_017310749.1:0-358 GCF_000935625.1 Nanorana parkeri | reverse complement strand
ATTAAATACCACCAAAAGAAAGCTCTATCTGTCCCCAAAAAATGGTATAAAATTCATTTCAGTACAGCGTTGCATGACGGAATAAACGTCAGTCAAAGTATCGCAGCGCTGAATACTGAAAAATGGCCTGGCCAGGAAGGGGGTCTAAACACCTGGTCTTGAAGTGGTTAATCAAAAATTCTCACCACACATCCTTGTCCATCCTGACAAGTAGTGTTTTTTGACACTGCAGCATTTCTCTGGGCTGAAGTATCTTGTGCCCACACTTGGCTATAAATATTTGAATTTAAGTTAGCTCTACACATCAGTGTATGACCAGGTGTAACGGACTCAACCGCTGACTCACCTGATCCTCGTT
>NW_017310748.1:9411-14476 GCF_000935625.1 Nanorana parkeri | reverse complement strand
TTTTGGAGATGTTAGGAAGGTGGAGGCGGCAGGATTTGGATGTGGGGAGAAAGGTGAAGTGTGAGTGTTTTTATACTATTTTTAAAAAGGAATTTTATTTATCTTTTATGACAACAATTGGGGTTTGTCTGAGATGAGCGCGTACTAACGAAGGAGAGCTCGAGAAAGGAGGATTTGTAATCTGCCCCCCCCCCATGCCCATTATGATGGAGTTGCCAAAACGCCTGTGGGTATAACACTCTCCAGACTTCTGGGGAGGCTTCCACATGATTTTGGGGGGTGTCTGTGGGAATTTGTCCCATTTGTGGGGTCCTGATGGTGGGTGAGACGTTCTGCGCGGCTGAGGTCGGGGCTCTGTGCAGATTTTATGGCTTTGTGCTTTACTATTATACACGTGTTGCCTGAGGAACCCCAACTTCATATCTACAGACCATTTTTGGGGTCTTGTATCTAGCAGGCAGGGGTCGAGTATCTAGTGGTCAGTGTTTTGGGGGTCTTATATCTAGCAGGCAGTGTTTTTTGGGGTGTTATATCAGGTAGGCAGTGTTTTTTGGGGTGCTATAATAAATAGGCGGAATTTTTTGGGGTCTTATGTCTAGTAGACAGTGTTTTTTGGGGTGCTATATCTAGTATGCATTGTTTTTGGGGTGCTATATCTAGTAGACAGTGTTTTTTGGGGTGCTATATCTAGTAGGCAGTGTTTTTGGGGTGCTATATCTAGTAGGCAGTGTTTTTGGGGTGCTATATCTAGTATTTGGAATTTTTTGGGGTCTTATGTCTAGTAGACAGTGTTTTTTGGGGTGCTATATCTAGTATGCATTGTTTTTGGGGTGCTATATCTAGTAGACAGTGTTTTTTGGGGTGCTATATCTAGGAGGCAGTGTTTTTGGGGTGCTATATCTAGTAGGCAGTGTTTTTGGGGTGCTATATCTAGTAGGCAGTGTTTTTGGGGTGCTATATCTAGTAGGCAGTGTTTTTGGGGTGCTATATCTAGTATTCAGTGTTTTTGGGGTCATGTTGACTCCCTCACCTTAACCCGATGTGTTATCCTGTCCCAGACTCTCAGAGGAATAGTGCAGACGGACTCCTCTTGGCATCTGGGGTTCCTCGCCGGCCGCTGTCGGGGACATCTGGTTTGCAGTGAGCAGATGTGATGTTGGGGATAGGAAGCTGAGTAAACATTGCTGGGGGGGGGAGGGGCCCTAGGGAGTGAAATATGTGAGGAATTCAGCCCCCTGGTGATGTCCTCCTCTATAAAGTGCCCTCTGAGCCTCTTTCTAATGCAAACAAGCTGGCAGCATCTCAGCCATCTAGGGGTCCCATACACCCCCGTACATGTCCCTTAGGGTCTCATACACCACCACACATGGCACTCGGGGTCTCGTACACCCCCATACATGGCCCTCAGGGTCTCATACGCCCCCATACATGGCACTCAGGGCCTCATACACCCCCATACATGGCCCTCAGGGTCTCATACGCCCCCATACATGGCACTCAGGGCCTCATACACCCCCATACATGGCCCTCAGGGTCTCATACGCCCCCATACATGGCACTCAGGGCCTCATACACCCCCATACATGGCCCTCAGGGTCTCATACGCCCCCATACATGGCACTCAGGGCCTCATACACCCCCATACATGGCCCTCAGGGTCTCATACGCCCCCATACATGGCACTCAGGGCCTCATACACCCCCATACATGGCCCTCAGGGTCTCATACGCCCCCATACATGGCACTCAGGGCCTCATACACCCCCATACATGGCCCTCAGGGTCTCATACGCCCCCATACATGGCACTCAGGGCCTCATACACCCCCATACATGGCCCTCAGGGTCTCATACGCCCCCATACATGGCACTCAGGGCCTCATACACCCCCATACATGGCCCTCAGGGTCTCATACGCCCCCATACATGGCACTCAGGGCCTCATACACCCCCATACATGGCCCTCAGGGTCTCATACGCCCCCATACATGGCACTCAGGGCCTCATACACCCCCATACATGGCCCTCAGGGTCTCATACGCCCCCATACATGGCACTCAGGGCCTCATACACCCCCATACATGGCCCTCAGGGTCTCATACGCCCCCATACATGGCACTCAGGGCCTCATACACCCCCATACATGGCCCTCAGGGTCTCATACGCCCCCATACATGGCACTCAGGGCCTCATACACCCCCATACATGGCCCTCAGGGTCTCATACGCCCCCATACATGGCACTCAGGGCCTCATACACCCCCATACATGGCCCTCAGGGTCTCATACGCCCCCATACATGGCACTCAGGGCCTCATACACCCCCATACATGGCCCTCAGGGTCTCATACGCCCCCATACATGGCACTCAGGGCCTCATACACCCCCATACATGGCCCTCAGGGTCTCATACGCCCCCATACATGGCACTCAGGGCCTCATACACCCCCATACATGGCCCTCAGGGTCTCATACGCCCCCATACATGGCACTCAGGGCCTCATACACCCCCATACATGGCCCTCAGGGTCTCATACGCCCCCATACATGGCACTCAGGGCCTCATACACCCCCATACATGGCCCTCAGGGTCTCATACGCCCCCATACATGGCACTCAGGGCCTCATACACCCCCATACATGGCCCTCAGGGTCTCATACGCCCCCATACATGGCACTCAGGGCCTCATACACCCCCATACATGGCCCTCAGGGTCTCATACGCCCCCATACATGGCACTCAGGGCCTCATACACCCCCATACATGGCCCTCAGGGTCTCATACGCCCCCATACATGGCACTCAGGGCCTCATACACCCCCATACATGGCCCTCAGGGTCTCATACGCCCCCATACATGGCACTCAGGGCCTCATACACCCCCATACATGGCCCTCAGGGTCTCATACGCCCCCATACATGGCACTCAGGGCCTCATACACCCCCATACATGGCCCTCAGGGTCTCATACGCCCCCATACATGGCACTCAGGGCCTCATACACCCCCATACATGGCCCTCAGGGTCTCATACGCCCCCATACATGGCACTCAGGGCCTCATACACCCCCATACATGGCCCTCAGGGTCTCATACGCCCCCATACATGGCACTCAGGGCCTCATACACCCCCATACATGGCCCTCAGGGTCTCATACGCCCCCATACATGGCACTCAGGGCCTCATACACCCCCATACATGGCCCTCAGGGTCTCATACGCCCCCATACATGGCACTCAGGGCCTCATACACCCCCATACATGGCCCTCAGGGTCTCATACGCCCCCATACATGGCACTCAGGGCCTCATACACCCCCATACATGGCCCTCAGGGTCTCATACGCCCCCATACATGGCACTCAGGGCCTCATACACCCCCATACATGGCCCTCAGGGTCTCATACGCCCCCATACATGGCACTCAGGGCCTCATACACCCCCATACATGGCCCTCAGGGTCTCATACGCCCCCATACATGGCACTCAGGGCCTCATACACCCCCATACATGGCCCTCAGGGTCTCATACGCCCCCATACATGGCACTCAGGGCCTCATACACCCCCATACATGGCCCTCAGGGTCTCATACGCCCCCATACATGGCACTCAGGGCCTCATACACCCCCATACATGGCCCTCAGGGTCTCATACGCCCCCATACATGGCACTCAGGGCCTCATACACCCCCATACATGGCCCTCAGGGTCTCATACGCCCCCATACATGGCACTCAGGGCCTCATACACCCCCATACATGGCCCTCAGGGTCTCATACGCCCCCATACATGGCACTCAGGGCCTCATACACCCCCATACATGGCCCTCAGGGTCTCATACGCCCCCATACATGGCACTCAGGGCCTCATACACCCCCATACATGGCCCTCAGGGTCTCATACGCCCCCATACATGGCACTCAGGGCCTCATACACCCCCATACATGGCCCTCAGGGTCTCATACGCCCCCATACATGGCACTCAGGGCCTCATACACCCCCATACATGGCCCTCAGGGTCTCATACGCCCCCATACATGGCACTCAGGGCCTCATACACCCCCATACATGGCCCTCAGGGTCTCATACGCCCCCATACATGGCACTCAGGGCCTCATACACCCCCATACATGGCCCTCAGGGTCTCATACGCCCCCATACATGGCACTCAGGGCCTCATACACCCCCATACATGGCCCTCAGGGTCTCATACGCCCCCATACATGGCACTCAGGGCCTCATACACCCCCATACATGGCCCTCAGGGTCTCATACGCCCCCATACATGGCACTCAGGGCCTCATACACCCCCATACATGGCCCTCAGGGTCTCATACGCCCCCATACATGGCACTCAGGGCCTCATACACCCCCATACATGGCCCTCAGGGTCTCATACGCCCCCATACATGGCACTCAGGGCCTCATACACCCCCATACATGGCCCTCAGGGTCTCATACGCCCCCATACATGGCACTCAGGGCCTCATACACCCCCATACATGGCCCTCAGGGTCTCATACGCCCCCATACATGGCACTCAGGGCCTCATACACCCCCATACATGGCCCTCAGGGTCTCATACGCCCCCATACATGGCACTCAGGGCCTCATACACCCCCATACATGGCCCTCAGGGTCTCATACGCCCCCATACATGGCACTCAGGGCCTCATACACCCCCATACATGGCCCTCAGGGTCTCATACGCCCCCATACATGGCACTCAGGGCCTCATACACCCCCATACATGGCCCTCAGGGTCTCATACGCCCCCATACATGGCACTCAGGGCCTCATACACCCCCATACATGGCCCTCAGGGTCTCATACGCCCCCATACATGGCACTCAGGGCCTCATACACCCCCATACATGGCCCTCAGGGTCTCATACGCCCCCATACATGGCACTCAGGGCCTCATACACCCCCATACATGGCCCTCAGGGTCTCATACACCCCCATACATGACACTCAGGGTCTCATACACCCCCATACATGACAATCAGGGTCTCATACACCCCCATACATGGCACTCAGGTCCTATTACACCCCCACACATGAAACTCA
>NW_017310748.1:4263-9311 GCF_000935625.1 Nanorana parkeri | reverse complement strand
CATACATGGCACTCAGGGTCTCATACACCCCCATACATGGCCCTCAGGGTCTCATACACCCCCATACATGGCACTCAGGGTCTCATACACCCCCATACATGGCACTCAGGGTCTCATACACCCCCATACATGGCACTCAGGGTGTCATACACCCCCACACATGGCACTCAGGGTCTCATACACCCCCATACATGGCACTGTGCCCATTACTATGAATGTCCATTAGAGTCTGGCTGATGATAATCCCGCCCTGTGATGAGTGATTGATGGTCTGAGGTCCATAAGAACATTTCCTCCTCCTGCAGAGTCTCTGACACTAATGTTGCTTCATTGCGTCCAGATGTCTCCCGGCTGAGAGCGGCTGAGAGAACACGTGTGTCACATTTTACTTCCAGGGACAGCGGGATCCCATAATGCACCGCACTGCGTGTATGAGGACATGTCTGTGCACATATCTTGTTGTGGATGAATTTCAAACTCTTCATAGCTGCAGCCCCGTGTACTGGCAGAGAGCCGACATTGGAGAATTCCAGATTAATGATTGTCCATCTATAGAGAGAAGGAGAGTTAAAGCTGAACTCCGGGATCAGCAGACATCGTCCTCATACCAGAGTCATGCGCGTTCTTCCGGAATCTCGCTGAGCTTTGTGTATTACTTCCAGATCTGGACAGTAATCCAGTGTGAGACTTGGAGCCTTCTATAATAAAGACCCCTCACTGCTGCTCTCTCTCCTTGTGCAGGGTGACTGGTCTTGTCTCCGCCCCCTCCTGTAATAAAGACCGCTCACTGCTGCTCTCTCTCCTTGTGCAGGGTGACTGGTCTTGTCTCCGCCCCCTCCTGTAATAAAGACCGGTCATTGCTTCTCTCTCTCCTTGTGCAGGGTGACTGGTCTTGTCTCCGCCCCCTTCTGTAGTTTCCTATAGTGGGTGGGGCCTCCCCATCAGAGATAGCCCATCCTGCTGTAATCAATGGGGCTCCCCTGTCCTCACCACTCAGGAGCTTCTAATAAAATGCAGGAAAAATATTTAAGGGAGAACAAACTAACATGGTCGCTGGTCAGACCCCCAGATAATGCAGTGGGGGGGCCGGGGGGCATTTTAAAGTAAAGAGCAATTCAGGACACTGAGATCTATCAAATCATAATACAATTCTTTATGTTACAATATAACAAGTATTACAATTGTCCAGGGACAGTCATCACATGAATGGTTGCCAAGAGTCCCTCTTTCTTCAGGGGAGTACCTCTATTTTGCAAAATGCCCCCCCTTCCCCCCTCTCAATTATCCCCATAATCCCCATCATCACCATTATCATCACCGTTATCACCATCATCCCCCTCATCACCGTTATCACCATCATCCCCCTCATCACCGTTATCACCATTATCCCCCTCATCACCGTTATCACCATCATCCCCCTCATCACCGTTATCACCATTATCCCCCTCATCCCCCTCATCACCGTTATCACCATTATCCCCCTCATCCCCCTCATCACCGTTATCACCATCATCACCCTCATCACCATTATCCCCCTCATCCCCATCATCACCATGTCCTGCAGACCCAATTTGCCTGGGAGCCTATGGAACACATATCACAAGTGTCATAAGAACAGGAAATGAAGGCGGAGTTTCATCTGCAGGAAATTTGTACATTAAATGTAATTAAATAGAAAAATATGTGACATGCCACTCGTCCCGTGTGCGCTGCGGTGCACATGTGTGGATGAGTCCATGCAGTTTCCCCCGTGTCTGTTTTCATGCATTTTGCTGCGAGAAGATGAAATTCTGGTATTTCCTATGTGGGCGCTTCACATGTAATGCTGTATAGTGTGAAAGAGAAACTATACGAGCCTGCTCACACCTACACATGCGCGTTACCACGCGTGGTGCGTGTTCACAGAGCGGTGTGAATTCAGCCGGAACATTATCACTATTATGTAATCGTCTTGCAGTGGGGACACCCACGAATTTAACTGCTCTTATGGATGTCTATGCAAGGTCCATTCACTTGTATTAGACGCGAGGACGCTGAGGGACATACCACAGCCATAGCAGAGGGGAGAGAGGTGAGCGCTGCACAGCCCCAGGATGGAGGATCAGCTCATTATATCTCCTGTATTCCATCCAATACACCCAAATCAACAGTTAACCCCTCGATGTGCCGGGGGTAGCCCCACTGCAAGGGCTAACGTTTTGAATCGTGGAGAGCTCAAAATGTCAGCCAATCGCTGAGAATCGTCCTGTGTGTACACTAAGACAGGCAGCCAGGGGGGTGAAGCTGCTCCATAGGGATGAATGGGGATCAATACTTGAAATTCAAAATGCAGGGAATGGAATAGAAGTGAGAAGAGTCCATGAATCCCCCCCCCGAGATTTGGCCTCATTCACACCTCCATGTGAATGTCACCACCACGCTGCATGCACACAGGACAATGTGAATCCCGGATGGGGGAAGTCGGAGGAGTCGGGAGGTGTATGATCTGTGACTGATACAATGTATCCTAGAAATCTACCAATACCAATACAATGTATCAGTGATCAATACACATCATCACACCCTCCGATCATCTCTTCCTCCTATGAGGGTGTGACGATGTGTATTGATCACTGATACATTGTATTGGTATTGGTAGATTTCTAGGATACAATGTCTCGGGATATATGATGGGTCGGTGTCTGGAGGGAGCACATGGGGAGCAGTTCAGGGTGAGAGAAGAGAATTCTGGGTGTCAGTTCTAGAGACAGATGATTTCAGTGTCAGTCGGTGAGGAATGTGAAGGCTGTGAGAGGGGTGAGGGGAGGAGATCACACGGGGGGTGGAGGAGGGCAGAGAGCTGAGTGCAGCGTGGAGGACGGAGGGACATCGCCGGGTCCGTATTCTCTATCAGTGTATTCTCTACCGGTGTGTGCTCGGTGTGTATTCTCTATCGGTGTATTCTCTATCGGTGTGTGCTCGGGGTGTATTCTCTATCGGTGTATTCTCTATCGGTGTGTGCTCGGGGTGTATGCTCTCTCGGTGTGTGCTCTATCGGTGTGTGCTCGGGGGGTATTCTCTATCGGTGTGTGCTCTATCGGTGTATTCTCTATCGGTGTGTGCTCTATCGGTGTGTGCTCGGGGTGTACCGAACCTGCAGAGTGTCGGATCTTCGTGTCCTCAGGCTGAAGTGTCGGAGTAAGTTTGTACAATGGTGAGATCTGTGCATACTCAGAATGTACTACAACCCACATCATCCTTTGTGAGCACGGGTTCAGACAACCGATCCTCCTATGTGAGGGGGAAAGGGGCTTATTTACCACTGACCAGCAATGTACAAGGGGGGCACTGGGGGCTCAGAGAGGCACGGGCCATGGGGGGAGGGGGAGCTAAGGGGGGCACTGATCATCATTGTTAGGGGTCATGTCACATTGGCATTGGGAGGGTGTCCCCGTAGTTGGGGTCTGCAGGCAAGGGGGCTTATCTGCATAGGCGTACCCCTTTAATTAAGGGGCACCCAGATGCCGCCCCCCCCCTTGTGAATGAGTAAGGGGGACTTGTTCCCGTTCATTGAAGGGTTCAACTAAAATGTAAATAAACAAACCGAACTTTTAGAAAAAATCCTTTAATTGAACAAAAAACAAAGAAACAATTTTGGACAATTCCTTTATTTAAAATAAAAACGTTTCCATCGATGTCATCCAGCGTCACTCGCGACGCCCGCCGACCCGCCGAAATTAAAAAAAGTCCCGCCGCACGGCGACCGTCCGAACCCGACGAAAACGCGCCGCAAAATGACATTTGGGGGGGAAAGTAAACAGATAGGCGGAGCGAGCCGTGACATCACGGGGGTTAGCTCCGCCCTTGTGACATTGTCAGCTGTCAAATACTACAATGCCATTGGGGTCTGGGAGTCGAGGTGTCACATGACTAGTATTGGGGAGCTCCCGAAGGCTATTGTGTTCAGTGACAGCTGAGAATGTCAAATGACGTCACGGCTCGCTCCGCCCATCTGTTTACATAGTGTTGTCACCCTATAACAGGAAGTGCCTGAGCAAGGACCATGTCTACCATGCACCGTGTCCTCATCGCTGCGCCATGTCCTCATCCCTGCGCCACGTCCCCATCCCTGCGCCACGTCCCCATCCCTGCGCCATGTCCTCATCCTGATTCATGTTCACACCATAATTATTTCACTTCAGAGATACATTATACAGAATGACCTGAAATCTCTTGTTATGTAACTCTCTACAACCTGCTGAGAGCGAGACTGAGAGTGTCCCCGCCGTGCACAGTCCTGGCACAGGAAGTGTAGTCGGGTGTGATAACCACAAGAGTAACTTTGTAAAGCGTTCCACAAACACCGATCAGCCCAACATTGTGACCCCCGACAGGGGGAGGGACCCACAGTACACAGTCCCAGTGTCAGTTGGTTTCCCCCCAAAATCCATACCAGGCCCTTTAGGTCTTAGAATTTTAAGGGGCAACCCCAGCCCCCCAACAATGGGGGGGGGGAACGTGGGGTCCCCCCTAACATTCCCACCAGACCCTTGATCCGAGCACTGGCCCGGCAGGGCAGGAAGGGGGGCGGGCGAGCGAGCGCCCCCTCCCCCCCCCCCCTTACCAGGCCCTCAGCATTGGGAGGGTGTCCCAAGGGCCTCTTCCCCACAACCCTGTCCCGGTGGTTGTGGGGCGTCTGCGGGCAAGGGGGCTTATTTGCATCGCGGTACCCCTTTAATTAAGGTGACACCCAGATGTACCCATTCACTAAAGGGTATGGGTACAAGCACCCCTGGGCGGAGTCAGCCGTGACGTCACGGTGGCTTGCTCCGCCCATTTGACATTGTCAGCTGTCACATAGAATTCGGGAACTCCCACAATGCCGTTCATCTGACACCTCGGAGCTCACAGACCCGAACGGCATTCCGGAGCTCCCGAATATCATGTGGCATGTGACAGCTGAGAATGGGAAATGGGCGGAGTTATTACATTTTAGACGGTTCCTGGAGGTTTTGCATACTTGTAAAGGATATGATGATGATGAAGATGAAGATGAAGATGGTGGTGGT
>NW_017310748.1:1528-2336 GCF_000935625.1 Nanorana parkeri | reverse complement strand
AGATGAAGATGAGGATGGTGGTGGTGGGGGTGGTGGTGGTGGCGGTGGCGGTGGCGACAGTGGTGATTGTGGCGATGATGTCCGTACACCTTTTAGCTCCAGAATCTGGTCTTTGATGTCAGTTTTGCAGCACAGGAGAACATTGCAATGTTCCGGGACCACGCAGGGTCAGGCAAAGGTTGGGGCTGCTCGGTCAGGCCTTCTTAAACTTTCTCCACTCGTGACCCCCTTTTTGGCCGATCAGTAAGACAGAAGGGGAGATGTGTGGCAAGCGCGGCCCCTCAGGCAGCCACATCTGTCAAGAAATGTAGTGCACTTGGTGTCCTGTGTCCGGGTGTCCGCTGAGAATGGACTGGCTGGGTGAACCCCGGACAGGTGGCAACCCTACGAGGTATATTCATGTATAAATAGCACAGCCAAGGCTATTTTTAGTGTGTGTGTGTGTCAGGCTGATAGCTTCCATGCCGCGCCGCATTGAGGGGCCCAAACCCAGTACTGAGTACATATGCATGCTGGTACTTCTCAGAGGTCCGATATCCTTCCATGTACAATCCGTGTTTTATTGATTGCATGTAATATTCTCATTATCCGAGGTTGTGGATTTGGGGTTTTCATGAGCTGTGCGCCATAATCATCACAAGATTGAAGAAAATAGGTCACCAGCACTCCATAAGTTAAAATGAATGAGTCCTTTTAATGGACAATGATGTCACAGAAATCCAACATGAGCCGACGTTTCGGGGCCACACAGTGACTCACATCTCTTGCCTTGAGGAAGGGACCCTGTGTGGCCCCGAAACGTCGGCTC
>NW_017310748.1:0-372 GCF_000935625.1 Nanorana parkeri | reverse complement strand
CCCTCCCCCGCACACAACATAACTAAATACATATCTTTAAAAAAATATTTCTTCCCTTTCTGGCTGTTTGGAGCAGCTCGGTCTGGGTGCTGCCAGTGTATGGTCATACCCGGTGATGTCATCATGTCAGTGTTCCCTGTGATGTCATCATGTCAGTGTTCTCTGTGATGTCACCATGTCAGTGTTCTCTGTGACAGTCTGGGTGCTGCCAGTGTATGGTCGCTGGTTGGGGGCGGAGTCAGTATGAAGGGATCCTCGTCGTATATTGTTCTATATTCGCTCGTCTGCCACAGGAAACCTTTCATCTTCCTCTCCAGACGGCTGAACAATGGGCAGGATGTGCTGTGCGTTATCTGGGTGGCAGGAAGTTGG
>NW_017310747.1:14205-14518 GCF_000935625.1 Nanorana parkeri | reverse complement strand
GAATGGCTTCTCGTTGCAGTATCCTTTGTATGTCCTGGTCTAGAAGCAACTCCTCTCGTCTTGTGAAGCGCCCTCGTACTGTCCCCCTCCTGTGAAGACCTGGTCTGGTGAAGTGCTGAGCTGGTGAAGTGCCGTGCTCTCTTTCAGCTACTGGCTTTTTATTGAGAGAAAACTGGCCTCAAACTTTGGAAGCGACGCCCCTTTCACCTTTAGGAAAATGCAATACATTTCACTTTCCCACCTCTAGGTGGCAGCGTTGTACCATAAATTGCCATCAGTAGTCAAGATTTGATTTGAGTCTTGACCAGGCTAG
>NW_017310747.1:10384-13966 GCF_000935625.1 Nanorana parkeri | reverse complement strand
AAATTCCGTGATGAGCAGGACTTGGCCTAGGAAGAATGGCTTCTCGTTGCAGTATCCTTTGTATGTCCTGGTCTAGAAGCAACTCCTCTCGTCTTGTGAAGCGCCCTCGTACTGTCCCCCTCCTGTGAAGACCTGGTCTGGTGAAGTGCTGAGCTGGTGAAGTGCCGTGCTCTCTTTCAGCTACTGGCTTTTTATTGAGAGAAAACTGGCCTCAAACTTTGGAAGCGACGCCCCTTTCACCTTTAGGAAAATGCAATACATTTCACTTTCCCACCTCTAGGTGGCAGCGTTGTACCATAAATTGCCATCAGTAGTCAAGATTTGATTTGAGTCTTGACCAGGCTAGACGTGACTGTTTACGATCACCATCCCATTGTGATACGAATCAATACAGGACAAGCTACACCATTGTGTAAAACCAGTTCAGTATGTTTAGTTGGCACCTTCCATTGTATGAGCCAAAATTTCTATGAACAAACAAACAAAACCTCCGTCTCTCTTGCAAATCTATGTGTGTCTGAAAAAGTCCACCAAGATATATTGCAACACAGTGACGAGAGAGCATGGAGCCGTTTCCTGGCCAATCAGGAAACCGGGCAGCGTGTAATGATGCGCTGCCCGGCTTCCTGATATAGGAAGTACTCGTGCTAGGTATCGGAGCATTTGGGCGAGTATGAGTACTCACCCAAATACTTGGTATCGGCACCGATACCAATACTAGTATCGGTATCGGTGCATCCCTAGTGGTTTTTGTGACATGCACTGCAACACTTCACACTGGCACACTTTATAAATTTACATGTTGGTTTTATATGTTATGCTGTGCTGTTAAAATCTGCCTTGTAAGCCTTCATACTGTCCTAGGATGTCATGTTCTGCCATAAAACCCTATAAACTGCCCTGTTCTGTGATCATTTGCCCTGCAAAACTTCAGGCCAGGTTCACACCTAGGCGTTTTCAGGTTCATGCAACTTTTTTTCTGCTCGTTTTGCGCATTTTTGCATTTTGCACAGAGATATCTATTGGGACCAAAACCGCGGGACATTCGCCTAAAAATAGCTCCTGCATCTCTTTGCGTGACAGGTGTTTTTGTATGCACAATGCAACGCTAAGGTGGGAACAGTCCCCATTGACTAGCATTGAAATGTGTGTTTTGCATGTGTGCCCTATGATGTCGTTATCTGGTCTTCAACCCTTTATACTGGCTCTTGATGTCATAGCACCAGGGCCAGCAAAAGCATAAGGCTGCATAGGCAGCCACCTAAGGGTATCGTGGGGAGGGGTGGAAAAATGTACCTTCACCTGTGTAGGCAAAAATCCTTGCACCAGCCCTGTTGGCCCGGCCTGGCTTGGCCCACTATTCCCAATGGCCTGCTCCAAGAGCTTGCGTGACGTGTGGACCACCAATTGGCTCTTAGAGCCCGGGGAAGAAGTTGGGGAAGCAGATCTCTGCTTCCTCAGCTTCTTTGGGGTCCCTAGGTGACCCCAGATGTCTCCATAACGCGGACCTGTCACACCCTATCTGCTATCATATAGGGGGCTTGTTAGCCCCCTGTGTGATAGCAATAAAGTTAGTGTAAAAAAAAAAGTGCTTGAAAAAACAATTATGTAACATATAAAAAATGCAAAAAATTATGTTTAAAGTCCCCGTCCCCCACATGCACACACATACATACGGAAACGCGCTAGTGCACCTATGTGCAAAAACGAAAATTGCGTTACACAGGTCACATATCGCCGTGAACATCAGAGTGAGAGCAATAATTCTAGAGCCATTAATCACTGTTAGCGCTAAACTGATGAGCGGTAAAAGCTTTTTAATGGTCCCCTATTGGAAATTTTGGGTATTGAAGTTTTTTGCTTCTTCACGGGTGAATGCAATTTTAAGGCTTGACATGTTTGGTATTTATTTACCTGACGTGACCCCATCTTTTATACTTTCCAAAAAAATTGGGTATTATATTCTGTTTCTCTGCACTAAGTTTCATTTTACTTTATTCTTTCCTAAAAATACTGGTTTGAAAAACATTTGCGCAAATACTGTGCGACATAAAAAAATTGCAACTAGCATTTTTTTTATTCTACAGGACCTCTGCTTTCAGAAAATGTATAATTGTTTGGGGGTCTGAAGCTTTTTACTAGCCACAAATTCAGATTTCATCATGTGAAAATAGTAAGAAATTGCTCCGGACAGCAAGTGGTTAATGAGTTATAAAATATGCAGAAACTAAAGCTAGAGCCATTTCCATTCTCCCTGTACACTTGGTACTTGGGCAAGAAAGTAAAAGGCCATATTAGTATGAAGATGAAATTACAGTGTTTATATGTGTTTTTTTTGTCTAGGTAATACCCTAAAAATATAAGATTTGTAGCTTACATTAAAGTTAGCAAAAGCCTTATGTGTCTTTGAAAACATTGTGGAATATGTATTTGAATAAAAAATACATTCTGCTCTAGATAAAGAGTAAATTGTGAAATGGGCTCAAATCATAAAGTTGATTCGTAAAAATAGGAGGAGGAGGTTGTATAGTTACAGAAATGCTGATGTGAGGGATGATGCGAGATAAGGACTTTGATATGTAAATCTAAGTAGAATATGCAAATGACAATCATACAGCCAACAGAAATAACGAAGATTCCCAGCTTGGGAAGACAAAGTTGTCCACTGACTGAGTTGAGCGATTTTGCCATATTTCAGTATGAAGAGTCTCCTCAGTATACTCTATGTGGTCTTCTCAGCACATTGTAAGTCTATTTTATATCATTTATAAATGTGCTATTGATTTGTATTATATTAGTATGTGATTTTCTTCTGGCTCTTTACAGATGTGAACTCCCAGGTGTCACTAGTAGAGTCTGGTCCCAGCATTGTGAAGCCAGCGCAGGCTCTGGATGTAACATGTACAGTAACAGGAGCCTCTCTCACTGACAGCAGCAAGCTTTACAGTGTGGAATGGGCACGACAGTTCCCAGGAAAGGGCCTGGAGTGGATGGGTCGCATCATCTATAATGGAGATTTATATTATGCTCAGTCATTGAAGGGACGAATTACCATAACTAGAGATACCAGTAAAGGAAAAGTTTATTTAAAACTAAACAGTGTGAATGCAGATGATTCTGGAAGATATCACTGTGCTAGAACCACACTGCTGCAGAACTGTGTACTACAACTACAATAACTGACACCGGGGGGGGGAGGGGGGATGTGACATTGCTCTGCTGCTTGGGGACCTTGAGACTGCATCTCTGTCTCACTAGATTCTCAAAGATTACCCGATCTACAGGATAAAACCTAGCAGTTGATGATGCGGATTCACGTCGGGTAAATAGACACCAAACATGTCAAGCTTTAAAATTGTGCGCACCCGCAAAATCGCAAAAAACTACCAAACCCACAATTGTCCATAGGCGATGCTTTAAAAGCTTTTACCGCTCACCAGCTTAGTGTTATCAGTGATTAATGGACCTAGAATGATTGCTCTCACAGCGACGTTCGCGTCGATATGTAACATGTGCGGCGTAATGGACGCAATTGTCGCTTTCACACGTATGCGCAACCTGACGCATGTTTGCATATGTGTA
>NW_017310747.1:4410-10250 GCF_000935625.1 Nanorana parkeri | reverse complement strand
TTTTTTCTCTTAACTTTATTGTAATTACATGGGGGGCTAAGAATCCCCTCTATGTGATAGCAAAGAGGATGTGACAGGTCTTCTTTATGGAGACATCAGGGGTATCCAACACCCCTAATGTCACCTAGGGATCCCCAAAGAAGCTGATGAAGCAGAGATCTGCTTCATCAGCTTCTCTCCAGCTTCTGAAGAATGCAGAAGTGATGTAATATATGGAAGAATGCGGAATTGATGTAATAGAATGCAGAAGTTATGTAATATATGGAAGAATGCGGAATTGATGTAATAGAATGCAGAAGTTATGTAATATATGGAAGAATGCGGAATTGATGTAATAGAATGCAGAAGTTATGTAATATATGGAAGAATGCGGAATTGATGTAATAGAATGCGGAATATACATCACTTACGCATTCTGACACCGGAGACGGGATCGGAGGGAGATCATGTACCGATCTACCTTTGATCCCCTGTCACAGAGCCTCCATGCTGGTCCCGGGTTCGCACCGGGCACAGCGGTCGGCCGTTTTTTTACGCCGGCCGGGAGGTGGTTAATAAAGGTAATATGTCAAAAATTGTTAAGTGATATTGGCCTTTAGTTTGGAAGGGCCCTTTTTAGCCCTTTTGCTGCCATCGACATATACCATGCGTCCGTGGCAGCAAGTAACTGTAAGTTGTCTGTAGTCTGTTTCCATGTGTAATGCCAACTGTAGGCTTTACAATTAAAGTAAAGTCAAACGTGCTCTTTCCCCCACCTGCCTCCCACCACCTCCATGTATCCCTTATGTGATATATAGCAATAAAGTTAAGTTAAAAAAAACAAAGTTTTAAAAAATTAAGTTAAATTAAAAAAGTTACCGAAAGTTGAGTTTGGTAACAGTTGTGGTAATATGATGCAACATAAAACACTGCCAACATTTTATTCTACAGAGTCACAGAAAATATATAAGTGGTGGAAAGTTGTAAATAAACTGAAGAAGGGGGAAGGAAGGGGAGGGGATTTTCAGAACGTACTAAGTGCTATTTATAATATTTAATACTTTGCACACTTTTTAATAATATTTTTGTTCTTATTGTGCCCCTTTAATTGGTGCTGTTTGATGATGATTCCACAAGACTTCTGGGTCTTCTATAGTTATAGGTCTATACCTGTATTTAGGGATGTTCAGATACCATGTATCGTACTCGTACATGTACAGATACTGTTCCAGCTCCAAGACTAGACTAGAGAAAAATTCAAAAGTTAGCAGGCAGCTGTGGTTTGTAAGGAGCACACAGAGCTCCTGGGATTTGTATATCTCTGTTTTAATGTATGATTTTTTTTTAAAATATATATAAGTGATGCACCGGTACTGATACTTGTCCAAGTACTCACAGATACAAGTATTGATACATTTGTGTTTATTGTCATGTCAGTTTTTCTAAAACAATACAGACTAATGATTTCAGGACAGTGGTGGAGCGCCAGTGCCCGGTTCCAGCTGCAACCGCTGCAACCCTGGTAGTTCTTCTGAAAATGCCAAGTATCGGCCTGGTATCTGAACATCCCTACCTGTATTTTTTTCTTCTATCTTGGATGTTGCATGTACATAATAGGGTTAAATTGTAGATAATATAATAGTGGTGGAGTAGTGTTCAATAAGCTCCCCCCTTCCCCCCAAGTGAAGCAGATGAAAACTTCAGAATGAGTTGGGATAGAGGGAGCGTGGGGCACAATAGAGCTATAGATTCTGGTTACCCTTACCTGCATAGGAGTGTCAGTCTAAAGTGGAGACCCTGTGTAGGGGCAGATTTTTTGATAAGCCTATATTACTCAGTCCCATGTGAGTAGAATGATTTTCCCGTGTTTGGACCCAGGCTGGAAGGTCAGGTGGAAATTGAATCGACAAAAGAAGAGAGCCCATGTGGACTACGTCACTTGACAGTCCTCAAGTATTTAAGATTTTTGTGGTCAGTTAAGAACTGGATGGACTGTCTAATTTTCTAGAGTCACCTTAATGCCCACCAGCTCCCTGTCACTGATGTTGTAATTCCTCTCACCTGGGCTAATTTTACATGAAAATAACATGACTAGGTACAATAGGGCCTTGGGACCAGAACGCTAAGACAGAATAGCTCCTATTATGTTTTTCAGACGCATCTACAATACCTCCAAAAAGGGCAAGACAGTGTCAGGGTAATTCAAGATAGCACCCAGCAGAGGTGTACAGTGACTTTAATTTATGAAAAGCAGACTGGGCTTCGCATGACCAAGAAAAGGGAGTATTTGAGCTTGTGAGCCGGGTCAGAGAAGAAGCCCCAAATGAATTTGTGAAGATATATATAAAATCCCTGTAAATATGTTGTTTGCAGAATGTTGGAAGCCAGCCAAGATGTTGCAGAGCTAGAAGGTCATCACAAGATACTCAAGGTGCCTGAACCGGGTAGGAAAGGCTGTCTTTCACTCATCTCCTTCTTTGATATAGATCAAGTTGTACACCCCAATGGAGATCCAGCTTGATATAAATATGGGCAAATTGGAGATCCTGGAAGAGATTTGGAACAAGTGGAAGCATGTAATCAATTCTTGATGGTTATTTTATTAAGGGCATGGTAGATGATACATAGTTAAAGGGAGCGTGTTGCACAATACATATTTAAAGGGAGCACAATACATAGTTAAAGGGAGCGTGGGGCACAATAGAGCTATAGATTCTGGTTACCCTTACCTGCATTTTACCCTTACCTGCATCTCCCCTGCCCCTGCAGGAGAGATGGATGGCTGGATAAATCTTATCTTTAAACTTTCTCCTGTACTGCCTTATGCCAGGTAGTGCTTTAGAGTAATTAGCTCGAGTTTAGATAGGGGTATATATTACTGAATGGGATATCAGCTCTGGGAAGAAATTATTTGGCAAAATCGTAGATATGATGTGAAAAGGAAAGTATCTGCCTCTTTATCAAAGACATCAAGAAGGTCATGGCAGGCCTGGGGAATGTTTTCCTTCTTGTCCAAATCCATACAGAGGAGACTTCTAGGGTTGGACAAGCAAAACTAGGGTGGTAAGCAGAAACAAAGACCTGTTCCAAGGTCCATTAAATGTTGGGTTTGTGGGACTGTAACCAGGGTATTCCAAGAATAACAAGAAACACGGGTGATGGTATTATGTCAAAACAGAGGTACTACTGATGACCCTGTGGTCCGAAGTGGGTAGGTTTCCCGAGTAATAGGTCCTGAGTCATAGTAATGGCTGAGCCATTTGGATAGGAAGTACATGGATTTAAAGGGTCAGGTCTAATTTATAGGAGAAGGATTCATTCAGGAAACAGGTATATGCACCCAAGTTGACAATGGCCTGAACTCTATGGTATTTTCAGGGCCTTGCAAAGGCATTGATAGTGAATATGAGTAAGAAAAGCCAACATGGTCAAGGTATGCTGGGAACTGTTGGTGGCTTCCTCATCAGATAGCTTAATGGAACAACTATGAAGAAAATCCCCCAATGTAAACAACTGTTTTTCTGCAACAGGTGGTAAGGAGATAGAGGAAATCACGTAAAGAGGGTCCTTAAACTCCACTGAGAAGAAAACTATAGTAGTTTTCAATTTTATTTAATCTTTTTATGTTAAAACATTTTATCTATATTCAATCTTCTTTTTTTTTATAAACATTGAATACATTACAAAAGATTCCTAGAGCAATGTGGGTTAACTAAAGAGACAGCTACCTTTGGACTTGCTATGTCTGTTTATAACTTAGCCATCCACTAAAATATCACTGTCAATGCGATGTGTTGTATTTAGGATTCAGCCTGAGCTATTAAGGTCTGTAAGTAAGAGGCTTTTTGCAACAGGCGGTAAGGAGACAGAGAAATATGTGAGAACTACCCTAAAGCTCCACCTACTGGCTTTATGGAGGGATATACAGTATTCTATGCATTATGTCTTACTTACCTGACTAAACAAAAATATTAACTTTTTTATTTTGTATTTTTTAGTCTCCTTGTTAACTAAAGAAAATATCAGCAAAATCACTATACATTCCCTCCTCTACGAGGAGATATAAGTGCCTGTAAATGTGAAGACGTCATTGCAGTCATTATCAGCACTTGTTTAAGCCTGGTGATGCTAAAAAAAAAATTATAGATTCATAACATTTAAAACGTTTAAAGGTTTAACTTAAAGGAAAAACCTATTTGTATTTGGTGAATCCAAGCTTAGTATGCAAATGGAAATTGTACAAAGCACGGAAATAGTGAAGAGACCCAGTCTGTGAAGACTACTTTGCCCAGTGACTACATGCACTTTTTTTCAGAATGAAGAGTCTCCTCAGTGTACTCTATGTGGTCTTCTCAGCACATCGTAAGCCTATTTCATATCTTTTAAAAATGTGTTCTTTATTTTCATTATATTGGTATGTGATTTTCTTCTGGCTCTTTACAGATGTGAACTCCCAGGTGTCACTAGTAGAGTCTGGTCCCAGCATTGTGAAGCCAGCGCAGGCTCTGGATGTAGCATGTACCATGACAGGAGCCTCTATCACTGGCAGCAGCAAGATTTGAAGTGTGGAATGGGTACCACAGTTTCCAGGAAAGGGCCTGGAGTGGATCGGTCGCATGACATATAATGGAGATTTATATTATGCCCAGTCATTGAAGAGACGAATTGCAATAACGAGAGACACCAGTAAAGGAAATGTTTATATAAAACTCAGTAATGTGAATACAGAGGATTCTGGAGAATATTACTTTGCTAGACACACAGTGCAGCCAAGCTGTGCACTCCAACTTCGATAACTGTTAACAAAGGAGGGTAGGACATTAACCTCTAAATAATTATCATTGTAAAGTATGTTTTTCCATGATAGGGATACAGCATACAATACAAAACTTAGTCATGCTCCGATCGTTGTGATAGCGAAATATATCCCTTGCTTAGACCTCTATGCCTGGCCTGTATAAGCAGATATACTCACTGCGGACAGTCCTCTTCAGATAGCTGAACTCGTCAATACCGATTCATTCAAAAGAGGTGTTTATTCTTTACATCAGGTTACAGCAGATGATAGGAACAGCAGTTGAACGGTTATAGTATTGTGCGGTCAGAAAATGATGCCTTTCCTCCGTACTGTGCAGATTATATGTGTGTCCTGTTACATGTGGCTTGCTAGCTTTGCCATGACACAGGAAGTACTGCACACAGGAAGAAGGGTGGGGCTACATACAGAGAGGAAATATCGGGAAAGCTGTAGATCTATGAAGTAAACACAAGGGGGCGCCTTTCCTGGTGCAGGTCAATTTTATTTCAGTAAGCATGAGATAAAAACAAAAACGTACTCACAAACATTAGATGAAATATAAGCTGACAGGCAGTGTGCATCCACTGAACGATTCCTGTATGCTGGTGACGTTAACGCGTTTCCGGGGCACGCCCCCTTCGTCAGAACGTAACGTCACCTTCCTCCTTACCACCTTTAAAGTGCAAATAGCCAATGAAAGACGTGTCATAAAGGCTCGTCATCATATGTAAATGCGGCCATGTCTGGTGTCAGTCTGGGAAACCATGGGAGGGCGGGATGGCGCGGCCAGCCAATGGGGACACGCAACAGTCGGGCTCCGCCTACTGGGTGTCGCCGCCACTCGACCTATCACAGTGCCCAAAAACCGGACCAGCTCTTGCGTCCGGATACAGCAGAATGTCAGCACACAGCAACTACTGAGTGCAGGGATCAGTATGAGAACTCGGTCCCCTGCAAGGGATGGATAGGAGGAAGGTGAACTGGATGGCTGTCACCCACCACATGCATATATAAACCAACACCCAAATGATGGTATAGGAGTAAAAACATTTATGGGATAATT
>NW_017310747.1:2370-4376 GCF_000935625.1 Nanorana parkeri | reverse complement strand
AAACAATGTAGATGATAAATATATATATAAAATTATATACATGAAATTATGTATAATTGGGGGATTAAAACCCTTTGGTTGGCCACATACAAATAATGAAGGGCCAGTGCCGCAATGTAACCCAGGCAAATGGATGGTCAAACAATACATAGACCAACACAAATTATACAATGAGGAGGGGATGTGATGGGATAAAAAGGACAGGATCACTGGAAATGGCAATGTAAAGGTGACGGATGATGGTGATGGAATGCCCAGAATATCTATGAGGATGGTAATGACATGAAGGTTGTCAAATACACTGGGGGAGGGGGAGGGAGGGATGAAGGAACTAGGGGTTATAGGGAGGATACTAACTCTAAACCCTCGTTGATACCACTGGGGTATAGGCTGTTCAGAGAGTAAATCCAGAGTTACTCTCTGAACAGCCTATACCCCATTGGCTATTTGCACTTTAAAGGTGGTAAGGAGGAAGGTGACGTTACGTTCTGACGAAGGGGGCGTGCCCCGGAAATGCGTTAACGTCACCAGCATACAGGAATCGTTCAGTGGATGCACACTGCCTGTCAGCTTATATTTCATCTCATGTTTGTGAGTAAGTTTTTGTTTTTATCTCATGCTTACTGAAATAAAATTGACCTGCACCAGGAAAGGCGCCCCCTTGTGTTTACTTCATAGGTTTTACTTAAAGGAAAAACCTATTTGTATTTGGTGAATCTAAGCTTAGTATGCAAATGGAAATTGTACAAAGCACGGAAATAGTGAAGAGACCCAGTCTGTGAAGACTAGTTTGCCCAGTGACTACATGCACTTTTTCATATTTCAGTATGAAGAGTCTCCTCAGGGTACTCTATATGGTCTTCTCAGCACATTGTAAGCCTATTTCATATCTTTTAAAAATGTGTTCTTGATTTTCATTATATTGGTATGTGATTTTCTTCTGGCTCTTTACAGATGTGAACTCCCAGGTGTCACTAGTAGAGTCTGGTCCCAGCATTGTGAAGCCAGCACAGGCTCTGGATGTAGCATGTACAGTGACAGGAGCCTCTCTCACTGACAGCAGCAAGATTTGGAGTGTGGAATGGGTACCACAGTTCCCAGGAAAGGGCCTGGAGTGGATCGGTCGCATGACATATAATGGAGATTTATATTATGCCTAGTCATTGAAGGGACAAATTACAATAACGAGAGACACCAGTAAAGGAAATGTTTATATAAAACTCAGTAATGTGAATACAGAGGATTCTGGAGAATATTACTTTGCTAGACACACAGTGCAGCCAAGCTGTGCACTCCAACTTCGATAACTGTTAACAAAGGAGGGTAGGACATTAACCTCTAAATAATTATCATTGTAAAGTATGTTTTTCCATGATAGGGATACAGCATACAATACAAAACTTAGTCATGGTTTATAATAGAAGTGAGAATGAATAAACTGCTAAGAAAGATTGATTAGGAAATAAATAAAGAAAACTGTAATTTTGTAAAGCTTTAGAATTGGATTATTACTGAAATAAAAAGTTATTTCGATAAAGTTTTGATCAGTGGAGCTGAAGACAGGATGCATGGTGCTTATACTGTGTAAATTACTATTAGGACTTTGTATGCTTGTTCTGTTTTTGAGCCTGCAATCTGTCTCACTAGATGGCAAACATTACGTAATTTTAGGTAACTTTTCAAGATATAGAAGCAAACTGAAGCAACAAAGGGCAACTCTTCTTGCACTTCTCATTAAAACAAATTTGCAATATTATTAAAAGAATAGGTCCTGGAAGAAGAAAACTAAGCTACTTTTGGGGGTTATAATAAGGGGTTATAATAATTTAAAGTTTTGTATTTTTAGCTCTGTATTTAGGATAATAATTGTTTGTTTATACTTAAGGTATTCATACAACAGGTGCTTGAGGCCATGTTTTTAGAAGGCAGTGCAGAGAGAACTATATGCTTAGGTGTTAATATATAGAGAGAGAGACCTATATGCTTAGGTGTTATTATAGAGAGAG
>NW_017310747.1:0-2287 GCF_000935625.1 Nanorana parkeri | reverse complement strand
TGCTTAGGTGTTATTATAGAGAGAGAAATAACGATATGCTTGGAAGTTATTATAGAGAGAGAGAACTATATGCTTAGGTGTTATTATAGAGAGAGAAATAACGATATGCTTGGAAGTTATTATAGAGAGAGAGAACTATATGCTTAGGTGTTATGAGAGTGGAAACACTATATATGTACATTTTAAGAGACAACTATCTGCTGAGTTGTCATGAGAGACTGCGTTATATTCTTATGTCTTATTAGAGAGAGCGTTATGCTTAAATGTTGAGAGAGAGAGAACTATATGTTTAGGTCTTATGCGAGAGAGGAGAGAGAGAACTATATACTTAGGTGTCATGAGAGAGGGAACACCATATACATAGGTGTTAAAAGAGTACTATATGCTTAGATAATAAGAGAGAGAGAGTGAGAGAGCTTTATGCTCAAAGTAACACTTAACTCAGCAGTTAAATCTTAATACGTTCACGTACCTTAACTATTAACAAAAATGTATCTTATTTGTGTATCACTCAGCTGTAGATCCTCAAATCATCTCTGAATTCATACTGACACTGTCCTTCCGTCTGGAGGGTGACTAATTTTGTTCCCCATGGTCCCTGTGTGTGTTGTAAAGTAGTCATTGCTCCAAACTTGCTCCTGTGATGGATTACAATATCAATACAAATCAGTAAACATAAGATTGGTGACTACTTTACAATGCAAACAGGGACCATGGAGAACAAAAGTAGCCCCCCTCCAGAAGGAAGGACAGTGTCAGCACCAATTCAGAGATGATTGGAGGATCTACGCCCGAGTGATACACAAATAAGATACTTTTTTGTTAATAGTTGTGGTACTTGAAATGCTTTTTTAAGAATTAGCTCCTGAGTTCAGTGTCACTTTAGGTGGAGAGAGAGAGAGAAAGAGAACTATAAGCTTAGGTGTTATGTGTGAGACAGAGAGACAGAGAGAGAGAGAGAGCGCTATATGCGTAGCTCTTACGAGAGAAAGAACTAGTTGCTTAGTTGTTATGTGAGAGAGCGCTATATGCTTAAGTGTTATGACAGAGTTACATGTTTAAAACAAATTTCCACTTTTGCAGTCAAATTTGAGAAGACCTCTCTACATGTTTGTCGTGTGTTCCCATTCACATGGCGTAAGGAAAAATAATGTAAAAAAAATATTTCTTACCTTTTAGATGTTTTGTTGCAGCAGGCAAGATGACTGAATCTAGCTTTTACTGAGCACCTTCACAGTGATCTGTCCTTATAGAAAGAGTTAGGACTGAAATTTGAGGATTGTGTTTCCCTCAATAACTTTATTAACGTTCAATAAACAATCAAAGGTTGTAATCCTTTAACCCTTTGTTAGGATAGGCAGTGTTAAAATCTACTTGACAAACAATAACAAACAAACCCCTGCTAACATTACAAAAAAGGGGAAGCAAGTAGAAATGTTCACCCTTAAGAAGTCAAGAAACCTTAACCCAAAAAAAAAATGTAAACTGCAAGAAGCATTTAAAAAAAATATTTTTCATCTTATGCTATGTGAATGGGAACATGTAAACGAATGTAAAATAGGTGTTATCCCAATTTGGCTGTGAAAGTGGAAATACATTTTAAGTGTTGAGAGAGAAAATTATTTGCCTAGGTGTTATTGTAGAGGGAAAGAAGAGATGAGAGAAAGAGAACTATATGCTTAGGTGTTATAAATTGTGCAGGCCCAAAGATTTAAAAATCTAGGAAACAACTTCAACAGGGGAACCTGGGGGGACGTGTAATTGAAATGTGGTCCTGATTAATTTCATTACACTTCTTGAATTTAAATGCATTGTTATGTGACCAATTTTATTTTACTTGTCTAGCGATAAATATTTCAAGTGTATTTCCTCTGCTGTAAAAAGTTACCCAGTGCAATCTGTTTCATTTTTGTTGTTTTTTTATAGCTAGTTTTATCAGAGGTAAAGAGCACCACCTAGTGGATATGTGCACATGAAACATTATTTTAAATTGTTGATGTTTTATCCAGCTACTATAAAAACACACGCACACAAACACATAAATTAGTATTAATTACATAATAGTAATACATAAATTATGTAATAATTAACAAAAAATAAAAATAAAAAAAAAAAAAAAAAACACATTAACAAGTGTAGGTTTATGAGCTGAAATTAGGTTCTATGCCTCTTCCTGCTAGCAATTTTATTTATTTGTTCATTTACTGAGGCATATGTGCACAGTAGAATATGCCTGCACACATGTCTCATCAATGCATACTTCCACATTATAACAACTGCTTTGGGG
>NW_017310746.1:11466-14497 GCF_000935625.1 Nanorana parkeri | reverse complement strand
GGTGGAGGTACCCAGTCGGGGTACCAGGCGGTCCGTCACAGACCGCCAGTGAGCTCAGCTGCTGGAGCAGAAGGGATCATCTAGGAGATGCTGGTCAGCCAAGCGCCCCGATATCTGCTCATGTTCCCAGACAGCACACATCCATTGTAAACCATGAGGAAGGTTGCAGGGAAGAACGGAGACACGGAGGAAGGGCAGGGAAGGTTAGACGTCCGGATACTGGCAGAGAAGTGGCTGCTACTTACCTGTCTCTTCAGGAAGATCTCCAGCTCCTGCAGGAGGGAAGCAGACAGCAGCTGTCTCTGAAGAGCTTGCGCTCTCTTCTGCAACAGGCGTGGCAAAGGCATGCTCAGCAACTTAGAGAGAGAAATCGCATTCAGTTCAGGATGGAGCAGAATACTGGTCTGAGAGCACAGAGGAACCTGGAAGACCGGCAACTAATGGTCACAGCTGGGCCGCTACCTGGAAGAAGTGTAGAGTACATGACCTGCCCCTACCTGGAAGAAGTGTAGAGTACATGCCCTGCCCCTACCTGGAAGAAGTGTAGAGTACATGCCCTGCCCCTACCTGGAAGAAGTGTAGAGTACATGCCCTGCCCCTACCTGGAAGAAGTGTAGAGTACATGCCCTGCCCCTACCTGGAAGAAGTGTAGAGTACATGCCCTGCCCCTACCTGGAAGAAGTGTAGAGTACATGCCCTGCCCCTACCTGGAAGAAGTGTAGAGTACATGCCCTGCCCCTACCTGGAAGAAGTGTAGAGTACATGCCCTGCCCCTACCTGGAAGAAGTGTAGAGTACATGCCCTGCCCCTACCTGGAAGAAGTGTAGAGTACATGCCCTGCCCCTACCTGGAAGAAGTGTAGAGTACATGCCCTGCCCCTACCTGGAAGAAGTGTAGAGTACATGCCCTGCCCCTACCTGGAAGAAGTGTAGAGTACATGCCCTGCCCCTACCTGGAAGAAGTGTAGAGTACATGCCCTGCCCCTACCTGGAAGAAGTGTAGAGTACATGCCCTGCCCCTACCTGGAAGAAGTGTAGAGTACATGCCCTGCCCCTACCTGGAAGAAGTGTAGAGTACATGCCCTGCCCCTACCTGGAAGAAGTGTAGAGTACATGCCCTGCCCCTACCTGGAAGAAGTGTAGAGTACATGCCCTGCCCCTACCTGGAAGAAGTGTAGAGTACATGCCCTGCCCCTACCTGGAAGAAGTGTAGAGTACATGCCCTGCCCCTACCTGGAAGAAGTGTAGAGTACATGCCCTGCCCCTACCTGGAAGAAGTGTAGAGTACATGCCCTGCCCCTACCTGGAAGAAGTGTAGAGTACATGCCCTGCCCCTACCTGGAAGAAGTGTAGAGTACATGCCCTGCCCCTACCTGGAAGAAGTGTAGAGTACATGCCCTGCCCCTACCTGGAAGAAGTGTAGAGTACATGCCCTGCCCCTACCTGGAAGAAGTGTAGAGTACATGCCCTGCCCCTACCTGGAAGAAGTGTAGAGTACATGCCCTGCCCCTACCTGGAAGAAGTGTAGAGTACATGCCCTGCCCCTACCTGGAAGAAGTGTAGAGTACATGCCCTGCCCCTACCTGGAAGAAGTGTAGAGTACATGCCCTGCCCCTACCTGGAAGAAGTGTAGAGTACATGCCCTGCCCCTACCTGGAAGAAGTGTAGAGTACATGCCCTGCCCCTACCTGGAAGAAGTGTAGAGTACATGCCCTGCCCCTACCTGGAAGAAGTGTAGAGTACATGCCCTGCCCCTACCTGGAAGAAGTGTAGAGTACATGCCCTGCCCCTACCTGGAAGAAGTGTAGAGTACATGCCCTGCCCCTACCTGGAAGAAGTGTAGAGTACATGCCCTGCCCCTACCTGGAAGAAGTGTAGAGTACATGCCCTGCCCCTACCTGGAAGAAGTGTAGAGTACATGCCCTGCCCCTACCTGGAAGAAGTGTAGAGTACATGCCCTGCCCCTACCTGGAAGAAGTGTAGAGTACATGCCCTGCCCCTACCTGGAAGAAGTGTAGAGTACATGACCTGCCCCTACCTGGAAGAAGTGTAGAGTATGATGGTCTGATAGTAATAATGAGAGAAATGTGATGGAAGGATGGAAGGAGCCTCTCTCCCTCCGGTGCTCATACCTGGCCCGCTTGGAGTCATTTTATCTCTACAACAAACCTTTGTGTTCAGCCGCTGACATGAAACCGGCGACTCCCCTAAATCCATCAATGTGACACCACAAGGCAGGAAATCTTCCAGTGCGTGGCCAGGATGTTTCCTGTACACAGTGCATGACAACCCAAGGAGTCCCTTCCTTCCTTCTTCCAAGCTGACTGGAAGACTTCTATAGACTAAGGCCAGCTCCTCATTACATGTAGCACTGGCTCCAGCCTTCCATCTGAATAGTTTCTCATTGGGGCTCTAGACTGAGGTATCCTTAGAGGGAGGTTGCACGTTGTTCTGCCCCGCCCTCATACTTCTGTCCTGTGATTACCGGTAATATTGGTTCTTTCATCCTTCTAGAATCTTCCTCTTGTATGACAGAATACAGAGCGATGGTCTTCGGACCCGCGGCCATTTCCCCCAGCACAGCCCCATGGAAGACACGGCAATATGCTTGGTGATGGATGTGACGGCTCGCACCGGCGCGTTCTGCTGGCGTGCACTTCAAGAGACGCAGGACAACCATACCTCGCTGAGCCCATGGAAGGCACACAAATGTCCCCGGTAACGTCTCAATAAAGCTCCAACAAAAAAACTGTCTGATGCAGCTTGATCAAGCGCGCCGGCAGGGTACGGGCACGTGCACCCCAGCACGGTACGGGCACGTGCACCCCAGCACGGTACGGGCACGTGCACCCCAGCAGGGTACGGGCACGTGCACACCAGCAGGGTACGGGCACGTGCACCCCAGCAGGGTACGGGCACATGCACCCCAGCAGGGTACGGGCACATGCACGCCAGCAGGGTACGGGCACATGCACCCCAGCAGGGTACGGGCACATGCACCCCAGCAGGGTACGGGCACATGCACCCCAGCA
>NW_017310746.1:1980-3328 GCF_000935625.1 Nanorana parkeri | reverse complement strand
ACATGCACCCCAGCAGGGTACGGGCACATGCACCCCAGCACAGTACGGGCACATGCACACCAGCACGGTACGGGCACATGCACACCAGCAGGGTACGGGCACATGTCCCCCAGCACGGTACGGGCACATGCACCCCAGCACGGTACGGGCAGCAGAGCGCGGGGTGAAGACTGTGTCCGTCCTCTCACCTGGTCCTAGAACAATTATGGGGGAGGATGGCGGCAGCTCCATCCAGTGTCCTCCCTCTCACCTGGTCCTAGAACAATTATGGGGGAGGATGGCGGCAGCTCCATCCAGTGTCCCTCCTCTCACCTGGTCCTAGAACAATTATGGGGGAGGATGGCGGCAGCTCCATCCAGTGTCCCTCCTCTCACCTGGTCCTAGAACAATTATGGGGGAGGATGGCGGCAGCTCCATCCAGTGTCCCTCCTCTCACCTGGTCCTAGAACAATTATGGGGGAAGATGGCGGCAGCTCCATCCAGTGTCCCTCCTCTCACCTGGTCCTAGAACAATTATGGGGGAGGATGGCGGCAGCTCCATCCAGTGTCCTCCCTCTCACCTGGTCCTAGAACAATTATGGGGGAAGATGGCGGCAGCTCCATCCAGTGTCCCTCCTCTCACCTGGTCCTAGAACAATTATGGGGGAGGATGGCGGCAGCTCCATCCAGTGTCCCTCCTCTCACCTGGTCCTAGAACAATTATGGGGGAGGATGGCGGCAGCTCCATCCAGTGTCCCTCCTCTCACCTGGTCCTAGAACAATTATGGGGGAGGATGGCGGCAGCTCCATCCAGTGTCCCTCCTCTCACCTGGTCCTAGAACAATTATGGGGGAGGATGGCGGCAGCTCCATCCAGTGTCCCCCCTCTCACCTGGTCCTAGAACAATTATGGGGGAGGATGGCGGCAGCTCCATCCAGTGTCCCTCCTCTCACCTGGTCCTAGAACAATTATGGGGGAGGATGGCGGCAGCTCCATCCCGTGTCCCCCCTCTCACCTGGTCCTAGAACAATTATGGGGGAGGATGGCGGCAGCTCCATCCAGTGTCCCTCCTCTCACCTGGTCCTAGAACAATTATGGGGGAGGATGGCGGCAGCTCCATCCAGTGTCCCTCCTCTCATACAAATCTCCCCCGGCCCACAGCCCAGCGCCTAGCCCATGGATCATTCACCAGCGGAGATCTCTGCGCACGGCGGCCGCGTCTCCACATCCACTCCAATGGTTTACCCCCCGGCGCTGATTAATCCCGCCCACACTCCATAGAGCCCCACCCAGAAATCCCGACACTGAGACATGACGACAATATTCACATATACTAAAAACACTTCCTAATAAAATTCCCCCACCAGTG
>NW_017310746.1:0-1927 GCF_000935625.1 Nanorana parkeri | reverse complement strand
CAGTTGTCACCCCCCCCCCTCGCCCCCCCATTGGGGGTCAGTGCTCACCCCCCATTGGTGGTCAGTGCTCACACACACACACCTCGCCCCCCCATTGGTGGTCAGTGCTCACACACACACCTCGCCCCCCCATTGGTGGTCAGTGTTCACACACACCCACGTCATCCACCTGAGCAACGTATTTTTTGTGTTGGATCTGGAATGCGGGGCACTGCCTGGGGTCTGGCGGTAGTTCTTGAAGAAGGTGGTTCAGTCCGGGTACCACAGTGCCACTCTATAGTGGGGGAGAGCGAGTGCGGAGACCCATAAAACATCATGTGCCACCTTATCAGCTATATGAACACCATACAGGTGACTGGGAGGGATGACAGGGTGACAACTTAAGTCTAAGGCCTCGTTCACAGCGAGCGCGGAGCAGGTGCAGACCGGATCACAACTGCGTCCAATGTATTCCAATGGTATATTTAGCTCCACATCGCAGCGCGCAGGTCCAGACAAACTGCAGCAAGCCCTATATTACCTGCTCTGGATCTGCAAACGCATGCACATGCCTGCAACGCACTGAGTATGTTGCGTGTGCAGAAAGCTGAGCGGCTGTGCATTTGGTGTGGACAAGGCCTTAGAACTGCAGGTATTCCTCACTTAGTGACCGCGTTCTGTGTCTACAACCAGGTCGTTCTGTGAGGAACTCTATACTGTACAGCGGCCAATACCGGGAGCCGCTTCAGCCGGCGACACTGACGCGTGAGGACCATCACAGGACGGTCGTAAAGCCAGGAATGTCTGTATAACAAAAAGCAACATATGCCTAATGCACACTCGGGGGTATGATGAGATCCGTAGAAGTATGTGCAAACAGTGGATTCCAGGTTAGGGCTTGTTCACACCAAGCGCGGAGCAGATCCGGAACAGAGCAGGTGCAGACCGGATCAAAACTGCGTCCAATGTATTCCTATGGTATTTTGACCTCCAGTTCACATCGCAGCGTGCGGATCCAGAGCAGATCCAGACCGGATGAAAAAAATGCGGCAAGCCCTATTTTACCTGCTCTGGATCTGGTCTGGAACGCATCAAAAACGCATCTAAAACGCATGCAAGTGCCTGAAAGTCCATGTTAAACTTAAAAGATTTTTTTTTTTTTTTTACTAAAAGCGGCCCTAAACGCATCAAAAACGCATCAAAAACGCATCAAAAACGCATCAAAAAAGTGGCACAACCCACTACACTGCGTGTGCAGAAACCTGACCGCATCTGGTCTGCATTTGGTGTGAACAAGGCCTCATAGTTCAGGATAGTGTGCGGGATGCAATAGCAGGAAGAGTAAATGGCAGTCACCGGTATAGGGTGCAGGGCAGCGGGCAGGGAAATGTCAGGATAATAGCGGTCAGTGGTACTTGCGGTTAGTAGCGTGGCTGCGAGAAGGACAAGCGCATCCTAGGACGCGGCGTGGAGGAGGAGACCGCGACAGAGGGCAGCCTGTCTCAGGAGCCCGGATGTCCAGGGGCGGAGCCAGTGGATCTCTTCAGGTTCAGGATGGAACGCATTACCCGCAGATACGGGCCGTCGCTGGAGCGGAAGGAGGCGGTGTCTCCGGTCAGAGCTAGGAGAGCTAAGTCTGCGCACACACACACACACACACACACACACACACACACCATTGGAGGTCACTGCTCATACACACACACCCCATTGGAGGTCACTGCTCATACACACACACCCCATTGGAGGTCACTGCTCACACACACACACCCCATTGGAGGTCACTGCTCACACACACACACCCCATTGGAGGTCACTGCTCACACACACACACCCCATTGGAGGTCACTGCTCACACACACACACCCCATTGGAGGTCACTGCTCACACACACACACCCCATTGGAGGTCACTGCTCACACACACACACCCCATTGGAGGTCACTGC